>NC_085010.1:18392887-18397887 GCF_963854185.1 Sardina pilchardus
TATGTCGGCTGGCCAACATGCCTGGGAACAAGCCACATCCTCCCCCGAGATTGGGGAGGCCGTTAAGCACGAGGAGATTTGAGAGGGTTAAATAAGCGCCCTCTGTGTGCCAAACTTCTCCCTCCTCTCTAACCCCGCCACCCCCCTCCGACACACAAAAAAATCCCCAACGGCTGAAGTTGCCTCCACACCTCCTCAGATGGATGCTTGAAAATATGCTGCTCGGATTGTGTGCTGTTATGGTGAAATGTGTTTTTTGGTCTCCTGCTGTCAGCCGAGAAAGAGTCGTGTGGCTGGATGTTGTGGGCCAGGCCGACTCATTCTCCGTGCTGCACAGTTTGATTAAAATGATTAATCACCGCATAAATAGACGGGGCTCTGGGAGCCGCAGCCGCTGGCAAACAAATGTTGATGATATTAAACTGCTTTGAAGCGACCCTCGGCCGTTTACGAGCAAATAAGCTTTGTAAAGTGTCAGCGTGACGAGCTTCTTTAGCATGACCGAAGCCATTTGGTTTGCAGCGAGTGACTCAAGAATTGCCGCCACTACACATAATCCTCTGTCGTTGAAATTTCTACCAGCCGGATGAATCAATATGCCATTCAGTTACAGCCTGCGTGCGTGTGTGTGTGTACACTTGTGTGTGTGTTTTGTTTAATAAACACTCTCACTCTCTGTCCACCTTGCCTTTCCCTCTCTCCAAGTCTCTTTAGCAGAGAGAGAGAGAGAGAGAGGGAGAGAGGGAGAGAGAGAGATGGAGAGAGAGCCCAATTCATTCCTGTATGGATTCGGTAATGATTGAGATGGACAATCTTGTTAAAGGCTCCTGTCTGGCGGGCCACGCCGGGTCTGACCGTCGTTAATAACACAGACACACACTGTAAAAAGCCCAGCCCCCACCCAGGCAGCCAGAGCGGCCGAGACCCGAAGGGAGGGGGAAAAAAACACACACACACCGGCCGACCGAGCGACCTCCTCTTCCCCACATCCTCCTCCATCGCCGGCGCCAATCTAGTGCCGCCAGCCTGGGTGTTCCTCCTCACCTTCACGTTGACTTTGGCGTGTTTGTCTCAGCGTTCGCCATTCAGCTGACTGCTGGAGGAAATTGAAAAAGGAGAAAAATGCAACATTTTGCATTAAGCCGACTTACGAATCCAGAAAGTAAAAGGGCCATAGAACCTCTCTGAACCATGCTGTTTTAGTTTTAGTTCGATATTTTTTTTTCTCTCTCTAAAGTGCATATGAAAACTCCATTTCCGAAGCACACGTATTTTTCTCGTAATTGAACCAGGTAATTATGTCTAGGCATCAGTGCGGCAAAGCGAAGCCTGTGGAGTCGTGTAATAGTTGGTGTTCAGTTGTGTTGGGTGCTCAGTTTGAAATATGTAACGCTGTCAGCAGTGTGTATGTTGATGGTCAGATATATACAGAGTGTAAATCTTATGAGAAGGGAATTGCTGTTTAAGATAGGAATCTGAGGTAATTTACATGAGTGGTTTTCACATGCGCGCACACACTCACGCAGGCACGCTTAGTGGGAGACTTTCATTTGTCAGATTTATGAATACTCTATGAGGTGAAAAATTGCAGCTCCATAAAAATGATCTGAAGCCCACATCCTCCGACCATCTGGGACTCCCACACTGCCCTCTGCCTTCCAAACAGATACATTGTAATCAACTGAAACATTCTCCATCTCTCTCTCTCCCTCTCTCCCTGTCTCCCTGTCTGTCTCCCTAACTCACCCAAATTCGTACACACACACGCTCAAATATGTCACACAGATGCAGACACACGCCACACTCCACAGGCACCACTTCATTGGCACAATACACACGGACGAATCGTAAAAATTAATCTCCGCAAACACATTAATGGACAGAATTAATAGACAGGGAGCCATTTCATCCCTCACTAGGCTTATCGCCTATTCCCAAAAGCGCACAAACCACGGCTGATCCGGCTGGCTGTAATTATCAGGATCCCCCCCCCCGCCCCGCCCGCCCCCTACCCCAAAACCAACCTGTGCACGTACCAGCGCACCTGTTCCAGCACGGCCGCGGGAAATTAAAACCATTCCTCATCGTCGGGGTCCCTGACGAGGAGCCGAAATCTGATTTATTTCTCCACACGAGCAGAAATTATTACAGGGAGGATCAATCAAACCAAGTCACCTGTGCCACATATAACATGCTTCCTCCCCCTGTTCACGTACGGCAGAGACAGTTTTGATTGGCGTTTTACTTTTACTTCAGAAAGTGCCATGGCACAGTATAATCACCCATCCACCAACCCCCCCCCCCCCCCACACACACACACACACACACACACACATTCACACATCAAGCCCTGTAACACTCTGTTATAGTGGAATAATGAACTGCTGGAGTCAGACCCAGAGGCGTTGGAGCACCCCATAGAGGGTGCTCCGGTTCGGTTCGGTCCAGTTCGACCCATTTCATTGGCCTCTTGTGTTTCCCTCTGGTCGCCGCGGCGAGGATGAGTCATCCGAGCCTGCAGCTCTATCAGAAACCCATCAGAGAGAGAGAGACAGAGAGAGAGAGAGAGAGAGATGTAGATAGAGAGAGAGAGAGAGAGAGAGAGAGAGCGCTGAGCAGCGGGGGTCCATGTCATTCCTTGCCTGGTGCTCCTGGCTGTGATGGGGGCCTGTCACCAGCAGGGGGCGACAGTGTCTTTGTTACCCTCAGCAGGCAGGCAGGCGGAGCAGGGCCTCCAGGCAGCCGAGCTCTGATCCCGCTCACACTGAATGAGTTTCCAAATTAGTCTTCAGGGAGATTCAAGCTTTTCTCACCCGCCACAGCAGTTGACTGTACTTAAGTCTGCCATTTCGCATAACCCTTGATGATAATTGCAAACAGGTGTTCTGTGTATGTGTGTGCGTGTCAGACATGATTGCATTTCTGTGTGTGCAGATGTGCATGCGTGTGTCTGTGTGTGTGCGTGTGTGTGTGTGTGTTTGTAATGTGAATGTTTGCTTCTATGGCTTTGTGTGTGTGTGTGTGCAATGTATACCTTTACGTTTATGGCTGTGTGTCGTTGTTTGTGTGTGTGTGTGTGTGTGTTTGTATGTTTGTTTGTATGGCTGTGTGCATGTGTGTGCAACATGTTTAATGTGTGTGTGTGCGTGATCCACGGACCTCCAGCTGAGGAGAGCATATTGTGGGCACGGTGTGCTCAGCAGGGGTCTGATAGAAATGGATCTGGGGTGCACCTCTGGAGGAACCCTGTCTTCCTTTTCCGCTCAGCGGGGGGTCCTCAGCATCTCTTACGCCTCCATCCAGCAATCGCACCATGTGTGGACTAGCATTGTGTGCTTAGAATATCCTTCAGAATCTCCTCTCCTCTTGCCGTACGCCATTTAGCCGGCGCTCCTTCCCACCTGGGTGTTGCCACACTTGGCATCAGGCGCTGTGTGTTTCACAGTCCGCCGCGGAAGCTGAGTGGGCAAAGTGTTTTTTTTTTTGCGATCACACCTTATGCCAAGCCAATCTGTTGTGTGTTTTGGCTCGCAAATTAAATTGACCTTTGCCGGCGCCTTCGGGATTCTTTCACTAGTGTGTGCAACTGGCAACACAATTGTTTTTTCTGTTATAGTCAACTCCTATCTCGAGGTAATCAACAGGAAAGATGTATCGCTCTGATCTCTCCGATCTGATCTCCTCCTAAAGCCCCCTTGATCATTAATAAGAAATCTTTTATGGATTACAGGAAGGAGGCTTAGGAGTGAGAGGATTTGTTTGGAGAACAGCATCTGTGCTTTAGCTCCTTGTCCATGGGAGAGCAGTATTGAGTTATGTTACACCCCGGAGCCCGTGAGCTTTTCTATCCAACTCTCTCTCTCTCTCTGTCTATGTGTGTGTATGTGTGTGTGTGTGTGTGTGTGTCAATGCAGAGACAATGATCAAAGTGTCAGTATTCATAACTATTTCTCTCTCTCTCTCTCTTTCTTTTGCATGTCCTGTTGGATTACGCATCTTCTCCACAAACAGGTAAGCTCATTCAGATATTCCTCCCTGTGTCAAAGTAGCTGTGTATCTGTCTATGGCTTATGCGCATGCATGGATTAGCGAAAGCTGCGAGCGGATGATTTGCGGTATCAGATCCAGTTTGTGATTCCGGGCAGATCGTGGGCATGCGTTTGCTTATGAATACTTGAACAGTCCTGTTGGACCGTGTTAGCGTTTCACAGGAAAGGCTCTGCATGGGTGCAGACCAGGCAAGTGGTGATAAGCAGCCTCATTGCCGCTGCTGTTGCTTTAGGGTTCAGTGGGCCGGCAGGGTCCATCTCTGTCCACTGTGACCTGTGTGTTGGTTTATTCATGGGCTATATGGCCTTTATCGGAAAGCCATGAAAGCATTGCCCTGCTTGGCCCCCGGAGTGCTGATGTTCATGCATTTCTTGATGCAAATGTTCTCCTGCACTTAGATTCACATGAACACCCTCCATGCGTACACACACACACACACACCAACACACACACACCAACACACACACACACACACACACACACACACACCAACACACACACACACACACACACACACACACACACACACATACATAAGCTGAATGTCAAGTTTGGATGCTCTCTCAGATGTCTAAATGTTATCTATCTCTTAGTCATCTAGGTAAAGGCCATAGTGATGGGGACTGGGGAGGCTTGTGAGTCAATGCATGCGTGCGTGCGTGCGTGCGTGCGTGCGTGCGTGCGTGCGTGCGTGTGTGCGTGCGTGCCTGCGTGCGTGCCTGCGTGCGTGCGTGCCTGCGTGTGTGCGTGCGTGCCTGCGTGTGTAGGGGAGGGTATTGGTGTATAGGAAGGTGATTGGAAGGGTGGGCTGCTGCTGGAGATTGCTGTCAGTTAGACGACGGATTATCCTCTGTTACTGGATTCAGGTGTCTAAATCCCTCCGCCATCTCCTACTGGAAACATTGTGTGTGTGTGTGTGTGTGTGTGTGTGTGTGTGTGTGTGTGTGTGT
>NC_085010.1:18410387-18427887 GCF_963854185.1 Sardina pilchardus
TAATGTTGCCGTCGTGCGCGGTCATCACGACCGATCACCATGGTGATGAAAGATGAATATTCTGATGGGGGTGATCCCAGCGTAGAGCTGCATTTGTTCTGAGGTCTGTAGATGATTGGACTGAGACAGGAAGATGGGGGGAATTGCATCCAGATTGCATGTAGTATGCCTCAGTGATACCTGTTGTCAGAGCTTTTCTCAGAGCATGTTGCAGTGACAGTAATGGTTGAAAAATGGTTGAGCTGTTTTTGTGAGCATTTGGAAGAGAAGGTACTGTATGCCTCGGCCTTTGTGGAGCACAGTGTGCTTTCACACCAGCCATCTTTTTTAGTAGCTAGGAACAGGTTGAAATGTGTCAGGATGAGATTAGTGCTTGGCTTGGAAGCTTGACTTGTTTCAGAAGTGTTCAGATAGAGCAGGCCTTCCCTCTCCCCCTTTCCCCTCTCTCTTGTACGCTTCTGTAACAGTCTAAAGCCTTATCCACAGGCACTAGGACCCAGAAGCAAACTGTTTGATAGAGCCTTCTCTCTGTGTTGGGAGCCAGAGGAGCTCACCTGTTTTTGAAAGGCAGCTGTGATTGAAGAGACCCTCTGAGCCCAGTTTAATTTCCAATCTGGCCGTGTCAGAGGGAGTTATCCCGTGTTGTCCTCCTTATCTGCTGACGTCACATGGTCAGGTGGCACACCTGTTTAGGGATGCTGCTGTTGTCATGGGCAGGATTTCGTGAAGGCAAGCTGAAATCCATTTCAGAAGGCAAAGCCAGTAGTGTGATAATACTATAAAAATAGCACCAGTATTTTAGAGCACTTCTACATTTTCTGAGAGTCTCTTCATGCACTTTCTTCAAAGAATATTGAGAGCTCAGAAAACCTGCATGCAATGGAGAGGGTTTTTCAAGGACGTGTCCATGCCAATCACATACTGTAATTTCAAAACACATGAACTAATATGGTTCAGGATCTGCTAGCACACTCTGGTTGTACACTCTCTGTGTGATGATTTCAGATGTGTACTGTACGTACAGTGTATAATGGTGTTCACATTTGGGTCTTTGTTTATTTTTTCCCCCCCACTTAGTTTCCCTTCAGTTTTTCAGCATACACTCTGTGTGCTGTAGGCCAGCAGCCATTTTCTTGCGCTCCTCGCCTCGATCCCACAGCGGCTTGTGTCAGAGCACCAGCCCCAGATGCTTGTGGGAGCCGTACGCTAAAAGTCCACTTGATTTCCCCCCTCGACTCCACATGAAGACTCCGGTGCCCCTGTTGCAGTGGATGTGTGAATCACGCAGCCTGCGCCACTCAGGGGGGAGTTTTGCACTGTGTGTGTGTGTGCGTGTGTGTGTGTGTGTGTGTGTGCTGTGTGGGAGTTGAAGTGCAGGAGCCACCACTTACCGGAGAGTGCCACCCGCCCACTTGCGGACGCCGTATTCGGTGTGTAGTGTTCCGCAACGCAGCAGAGAAGCACAGGGTTTTAGTGTCCGCCAAGTGTGTGTGTGTGTGTGTGTGTGCATGCTTGTGCTTGTGTGTTAGTGTGTGTCTGCGTGTGTGTGTGTGTGTGTGTGTGTGTGTGTGTGTGTGTGTGTGTGTGTGAGAGAGAGAGAGAGAGAGGTAGAGAGGGAGAGAGAGCATAAGAGACAGTAGGATTTTGGTGCACTGCTACGACTGTCAAGTTTTATTTTATCGGTTTATCAAACAGACATAAAAGCTAAGCTTCACACAGCTGAAACAACACACACAGACAAGACACACATACACTCACTCTCTCTAACTAACACACACACACACACACACACACACACACACACACACACACACACACACACACACACGCTCACACACACACACACACACACACACACACACACACACACACACGCTCACACACACTCTCATATAGTCGCAGCCTGAGGTAAGATGAACGCCAACACTATCTCCCTCATTATTATTGCGCAGCCCATTGAAATCGGAGGAAATAACCCAAATTTGAACCCACTACGCTCATAGCAACAAAAGAAGACTTACTGAGCAATGCCCTGGTGCTTTGGTTACAAACGGCACATTCCTGTGCTTCTCACAACTATGGAACGGGTGCCGGCTGTGAGTTCACACGATATTTACAGTCACTTCCTATCCGCCCGGCCAGACCTCGTCTCTCGTCTCTCGTCTCCGAGTTCTCCCAAGACAATAGAACAATACGAGAGTCCGGGCTGCAGTCTGACCTGCAGAGGCCGCATATAGCATTTTATTTATAGCCTCCCCACCTCGAAGGTCTCTGGATGCGAGCATTCGAGCAGTGTGGATGAGACCCCGCCATTTAACCAGCAGGGCCAGCTCTCTCGTACAGTACGTCTCTCCAGCAGGAACTATTTCACATCACGTTGTGCTTGATGATATCTCCGCGTCACACAACATGGTCTCACCTGCCGGCTCAGGTGAATTGATACGGTATATTTGAGAACTGTTTCTTTTCGTTGGTTTTCTTGCATACCGTACTCTGCTCAGCCACAAGTGCCCAAAGAAAGTAAGATGACTGCGGATGCTCTCAGCCGGCATCAGTGCCCATTCTCCTGCTTATTTCCCTCTCAAGCTCTGATACTCTCGTTTAGATAGTATTATTTGAAGAGCACAATCAAATATTAATGTGTAATTTGGTTTGGTCCTGAGGGGCAGCACTGTTGCTGTTGTTGTTGTTATTTTCCTATGTTGAAGAGGGATTTGCCAGACAGGGAAAGAGAGGGAGACGGAAAGAAAGAGAGAGAGAGAGAGAGAGAGAGAGAGAGAGAGAGAGAGAGAGAGAGAGAGAAAGAAGGAGGCAGAGAGAGAGAGTGAGACTGAGAGAGACACACAGAGAAATAGAGACAGACAGAGAGAGAGAAAGATGAATTATTCAAATGAGAGAGGGGAAAGGGAGGGAGCAGTCTTGGGGAACTCTTGTCTGTCACGGAGCTAAACTCTGAATAGGAATGGCAGCTACAATACATTCAGATGGGCCAGCGTTTTCCACCTCTGTGTATGCTGCCACTTTGGCTAAGGGTATTCATGTTTTCAGTTTTTTCCATCTCTAGACTCTGTTGAGCTCTCGGTGGCCCGAATTTGTTGTTTGAAAAAAGTCTCAAGCTCTTGTTTGTGTTGTGTTCAAATGTTTGCCTGTGTGCATTGTTTTTTTTTTCTTTTTCTTTTATTATAATTTTCAAACCTGTCGCCGGCAAAGCAACTCTGGCTATGACTTACATAGTCATTAATGCAGGTCCTCCTTCCACCCCCCCCCCTCTCTCTCTCTCTCTCTCTCTCTCTCTCTCTCTCTCTCTCTCTCTCTCTCTCTCTCTCTCTCCCTCTTTCCCTGTCCACTCTCCCCATGGGTCCGAGGCTCTCTACCATTTATATGCAGTGGCATGACAACACTGGCGTCTGTGTCGGCCGCCAAAAGGCCACGGCGGTTGCGTCAGTGACATTTAGCGCTAATGACATTGAGGCTTGGTGCACATCGATACACTCTCTCTCTCTTTCTCCCTTTCGCCCGTTCTCCCTCTCTCTCTCACTTTCTCTCTCTCTCTCTCTCTCTCTCTCTCTCTCTCACACACACACAGTTGCACACACACACAATTTGTCTCCCTTTTTCCTCAGAATCCTGTTATCTACCTCATTGGTTGCTGTCTTCTTCTAATGCACCTTTGCTTTTTTCTTATTTTGTTCCTTTCTTTTGTCCATTTTAAAGACACACTCTGTCTCTCTTTCTTTCACACACACACACACACACACATTCAGCTGCAGAACATGACCTGACACCTGTTACCTTGGCAACACACATATCTAGCATGTAGTAAAGTTTTTGCTTGTGACTCATCCAAACAATGGCCGCAGGAGATCGAGCGACCCGAGCCGTGCACTTTCTGCACTTTGCCGCGCGGTAAACAAGCCAGAGTGATGTGGACAGATCTGGAGCACTCTGCCCTGCCCCAGCAACTGCGTTCCACGCCGCCAATCACCCAATAATAATTGTGTTGGTCTGCGTGGGGCTTCATTAGCCCGGTCATAAATGCAGCTGGCTAGCCACATGCCAGCACTCAGACGGGGAAGTCCTGATGTGGGGCGCCTGTCTAATTGTAATCTGGATACTGGTGCCCTGTGTGCTGACCTCCCCTTGTGGACATTAAAAGCCTCGATATTACTATTCAACGCAGGCTGTAAGATGTCTATTTATACTTACGGGAAGGCCTCTACGGTTTAATGCAATTCTTGTGCTAGCAAAATGTTTGTGTGTACTTCTAATGGCAGGTAGTAAAGATAAGCGCAGTGAACATCTCAGTATCACTTTATTTAGTTGTTCAGTTCTGCCCCCACAAAACTTTACAAGCCGATCAAAGACTGTGTAACTGTGTCTCTCAGCAGTTTAACTACTAAAGAAGCTTCCTGGCACAAAGACCCTGTTCCTCTTTTATTACTGTTTTAACATGGCAATGTCTATCCTAGATTGTGTGCTGCTCAGGTCAGACAAAGTTAAGTTAAGGAGGCCCAGAGGTACAGTCTGGCGACCGTAACCGTGCCGACCAGTAATTACATTTATGCAGGTCATTGCCTTCATCATCTGAAGCCTACAGTGCCTTGCACTATTTCGGTGTCCTTGTCCAGAGTTTGCTGCAGATGCACCTCTCCAGAACTAGATACTGTATTACGAGGCTATTACAACCAACCGACCTGGTTCTCAGGGTTTATTTTTATTGACCGGGGGTAGAGCTTCCATTTAGAGCCTCCAAGTAGACCTTAAGTGATGTCATCCTGTTGTGGAGAAGTGGGGTCCGGGGAGAGTTGTCAGTGGAGCTGTGGCTGAGAGTCCAAAAGATCTAATGACATTCTGTCATGCTGTCGAAAATCCGCTCAGTCACTCACACACACACATGTGTATGCACACACACACACACGCACACACACATACACACACGCACGCGCACGCACGCACACACGCACACACACACACACACACACACACACACACACACACACACACACACACAGATTCTTTGCCTCACACATACATTTTTTCATACATCACTGCTGCTCCCTCACACTCAAGTCTTGCCAGGGCTAAGAGCTACGCTTGGGATTCACTCGTATTCTGTGTGTGTGTGTGTGTGTATGTATGGGTATGTATGTGTGTTTCGCATTTCCACTCGCATGTGAGTGGGTGCGTGTTCCTCTCTGTCCCACAGCAGCAGATGGCCATGCATAAAAAGGCTCCTGTGCCAAAGAGTTAATCTTTTTTTTTTTCTCTGACTAACGGAAATAATGTAACAGTATCTCGTGAAGCCAGATTTGTGTCTGTAGTGCCAGATATAATCACTCAATCTGTTAAATTAATTAAAGTGTTCGTTTGTATAAGTTATGTAAACTACAAACCTCGATGAGAGACCTCTGGATGGGGATGGTGCAGTGTGAAGGACTAGAGCCTGATCTGTTGTTGTAACAGTGGATTGCACGGGTGGAAATATTACCTTTCCAGAAAGAGGGAAAAGGGGAGAGATAGAGGGAGAGAGAGAGGGAGCAAAAGAGAGAGAGAAAGAAGGAGTGAGAGAGAGAGAGCCCTCTGCCATGTCTTGGCAGGCCTCCAGCAACTCCATCAGCACACACTTCACACACCTCGAGTAAGAAAGATAGAGCGATAGAACTGTAGCTAAAGAAAAGAAGAAGAGATAAATGGCCCCCTCTTGACCCGCGTGTTGACTTCCCATATTTAAGATGACCATTCGCTCCGTGGCACCTCGAGGAAGCCTCCGTGTAGTACCGTAGGTGGCACGCTAACCTTACCTTCCGTCAATACGAATGTGCTACTGTGTACTGTATGAACGGATGCCTCGAGAGAGAGCCCTGGCTGCACTAAAAACCGCCTCCGTGTGTTTTAACGAGAGCCGAGTCGGGCCTCCAGCTCTTCCTTGACCCCGTCGTCTCCCTCATCCGTCTCGGACGTAATGGACCGTGCGCCTCAGTGCATTGGCGATCCTCTAATGATGTGCCGAAGATACTAATCCGAGTGTTGTATCGATCACGTTAAGCAGAGACTCGGGGGGGCCCTAAAAGTGAACTTGACAAGGTGAGACGTGGACGTTGCATTAATCATAATGGCGAGCGGGCAGGTATGTTGCTCGTCGGGGGGGCTCGATACCGCAGTCATGGGTGTGTGCCCATGGACGAGAGATGACTAGCTAAGCTCTGTCGAGCTTCCTTCCCCCCGACTGCAGGCTCGCTCTCGTTTCTCATCATATCCGATTTCTCGAGGACAGCTGGCAAGTCGACCCACCACGTCCCTTGAAGGCAGAGGCTTTGATATTGTTGCTTGTTCCTGGATTTAGTCCCATGCATTAGTGCCATTGTGTATCAGAGCCATACACAGTAACCAGGCCACAGTGTTACTGTGTGCCAGAGTGCACGTGGACATACACACTTTTTGCTGCAGCTCACTGTCACATGACTTTCTACTCTTTGTCCCTGTTCATCATATATGGCGATATGACAAAGGGACGCAGTGGCGGCTGTTCCCTTCCCTTCCTGTAATGGCCGTAGTAAAGAATTGTGTTGGTTATAGAGCTTTGGGCGAAATGGAAAAGCATATTGCTATTATGCTCACTCCTCTGTTAGCAATCTAGCAATACTGTACATGTGGAAGGTGCCTAAAGATGTAGGCTAATCAGAGTGAAGCTAATTCTGCATGTAAAATTTGATATTAGGGTAAAAGCTCAGCTGCAAAATCAGCTTTTTCTTTCCTAGAGGGATTTCAGAGCATGCCAGAATATCGTAAGAAAAATGAGCCAAGACAAAAATAAAAAATAAATAAAAAACTCGCAGACTTTACAGAAGCATCTCAGTGAGGATTATAGAATAATTGGAAGGTGTATGGCATGGCTCTTTTAAACTTAACCGAACTGAATACCACATTTCTATCTTTATTTCGGCACCACGATATTGTTGTTCAACACCAACAGTATGCATGTACACATTTAAAGGGATTTGGTACTGTAGGTATCTGAAAGTATGTTCCAAAGTATGTCAAGGGATGGGAGAGGCCAGGTTCTGTTTTGTTTGTTTCAATGTTTTTGTTTTGGAACATTGAAAATGTTCCCTGGTTTTCACAGTACTCATTAAAGCTGTCTCTACCTCTCTCAAGCGAGAAGTCCTTCTACTGTATGTAGTAGACAGAGGCCTCCCTTTCTCAGTTCATACTACCTTCCCTTCAATAGCAAGACCAGTTAATCTGGGGAAGCTGATTAATTTCTCAATAGCCATTGTCTCTTCTTTTTCAAATGGTTGGGATTTGCCTGTGAACTTCAGAAGCAGTGCTCTCAGGGACCCTGTCCTTGAAATCATATAGCCTGCTACTGTAGCATATGTTTGACCAGGGAATCCCTTTGACCAAATTAAGTTAAGATTATTATTGACTTGTTTCTGTATTTCTGTTCCAATCCACTGTGTATTGAGTTGACCGTTTTCCTACTATGGCTCAGTAGGATATGAATTTCCGTACATTTCAGTTCATCATTGGAAAGCCATTCTACTGCCTTTTAAATGTCTTCATTTCTTCATTCATAAATCACTGAGAACATTTTTATCGTCTGACTTGGTACTGCTTTCCTCAGACTCTCAGAGTGTCGTTTAAAGAACATTACGTAGCGTCATTGTCAGTAGAATGAGTGTAGAATGTTGCCAGCTGTTCCTCTTTGCTTTATTTCTGCGGAAAGATCCTTACTGCATGAGAAAGTCGTGAGCACCATCAACTTCACTGGTTATCATTCCCTCCACAGGGAAGTGCAAGCCATGAAGTCTGTAGTTTTCCCACAACATTTGCCGTCAAACATTAAAGCCTAATTATCACTCATGTGTGCGCTGCTTATGACTTAGTACAATTAGTAGAATTAGTCTGTGCTTTCATAGCATAGCTTTTGATAAGTTGTTCAACAGATGTGGAAAGCAGTGTTGTTTATGGTTCTTTATGTGTATTTAATGTAGATTCTTGTGTGTTGTACAGTCTTAACAGGCCTTGATGGTTGTTGTTTCAATAATGCTTTTCCATGTCTTGTTACTTGGTCGACACATCAATTTCTCTTCAGTGCAATTTTAACCCTCACATCGCGGCATTTACTGGAAAGGTAGGATGACTAAATTGCAGCTGATTGGTCCCAGATGTCTCTGTCACCAAATTGTCAAGAATTCTTTTGGGATTTGGCAGCAGATGAAGGGGTTTTCAATCAAGCAGAGAAAATGACTAACCTTCCTTACGACTTCCATTTTCTCCCCTCTGCAAGTTTTGCATACTAAAGAAAAGAATCACTCATTCATGCAGCCACTCAGTCATACAATTTGTGATAATGTTCATCTGCTCCCAAAGACCTTTTGATGCTTTATGTTCAGCTCTTGTATAACATAAAGACCCTATTAACCACTATTCTGGCACTCTAGTACTACGTATTCATTATCGGCGGACCTTTGACAGCTGACAGGTGATATAACATTCGCTGATGACGTGTCCACTCAGCCTGGACTGTTGTTTAAGGTGTTTATGATCCACCAAAGGGCACAAATGACCTGCTGAATTAGAATGCTGCTGTGAGGATTCAAAGGTGGATAATTGCAGATGGCTTCAGTGAATTAGCGGTGCATAATTCTCTTTACCCTGTGGTGCCCGTGCTCTTTTCCAAAAGTATTTGAATGGAAAGGGCACATTGGTCATGCCCGGAATCACAATTTGTTATGAGAATGGCCCCCGAGACCTCTGTGCTGCATCTACCTCTGTTTGCGTTGTAGCAGATGAGGGAAAAAAGAAGTTCCAGACTCTCCAGCCACATATTATCTATCAGTCCTGCAATGTTTTGAGTAAGCTTTTAAAAGTTGCAGCTACAGTACTCCCCTGTTTTGTTTGTCAGTAGTCCTGTCACATCAATTTGTCTGGATGTACCCGGCTTAAATTACCCTTAAATTGAGAGTTTATTATCTGACCATATGGTGCCAATTCCCAGAGACAAGCAATTTGTTCCTCGCACTATTACTCTGCACATTTTGGCAGAATGATTGTTGCGTCCCACCCCTGCCAAAGGCTGTTTGGGACTATAAACTGATAAAAGAATCTGCTTTTGTAAGACATACATGTACAAACGCCTTCATTTCCTGCAGGTTACTGTTTTTCGATTTCACAGCAGCTTCCCCTCCACAGACGACGTGCTCTTGCATTTAAAAGCTAACTATTCCCCATTGCCCTCATCATTTATCGCTTTGGAAAAAAAAGATCCTCTAATTGATCCCTTCACATTGGTGGCAAGACGCTCACTCAGGACTGTTTCATCCTCTGTTAAACTCATTAGACTCGGAATGACACTTGCTCATTAGAATCATTTGGCCGCTTTTTTTCTTCTTCTCTGGAACATTTCCGGCGTGGTCCGTGCAGCCTTCATGATAGCAGAGCGCAAATATGTTAGGTTGAGGTGTACTCTTGTCACATTTTGTCACCATTGGGTATGAGTGGAAACCTCACCTACAAACTAGCTTACTGTAGATCTCTGAAAGTGTCTGTAACAGTATTCACACCAACCGCAGTCTGATGCCACCCGAAGTAGCTTAGATGAGCTACTGTACCAGCACAGTAACAACTAACAGCATCACTCTTGCATTCCTGACAGCACATCGAAACGAGGCGAGATGCAGAGCAAGTGCAGTCCTCATCCAACGCAGAAGTCCCGTCTCTTGGGTGTTGGCCTGAGAGCCAAGGGGCTGGTCCTTATCTGTGCCAGCCACAGGCGACTGGAGTAGGGACCAATGGGCAGCTGGTGGCACCTGCTCTGCCGTCTCCATGGCGATTCGCTCTGAAGCAGCTTGGTGACCATGGTGGCCATGGCTCTGTTGTGTTGGTTCCATTTGGGTTCAAATGAGTCTGTCTTTGCCCCTCGCTGGCTTGTTGTCCTTTTCAACATGGAAATCAAACGGCCTCTCTGGAGGATGTTCTGGTTCGGAATGTTGTTGATTCTTCTGCTCACACAGAGAGCACCAGCCATCTGCTGTGGTTACCAGTAGTGATGCAAAGCAGCATTCTGCATGAAATATGACCTCCATGTCATAGCAGGTCTGTTTGGGGGAATGAAATGATATCAACTACTGTATGTACATAATTATCTAGATTGAATAGAAATGTCTCATTTGCCTGGGAGCGTAAATTGGTCATTAAATCAGTAATTATAGGAGCTATTTATGAATAAACAGATTCATAACATAAATTAAACGGAGGTGTCACAACATTTTGATTGTCTGAATTGAGCGTGTTTTTCAATAAACGGAGAATGATGTCATTCGTTTAGTCCAGTTGTAGGCCTTTCAAGAAGTGTGAGAACCATGCGTCCCTCCCTCTCTAACACGCTTAAAGAATGTACAATCAGTGATAGCCAGAATTAAGCTACTATGAAAGGAATTACTTTTGGATCGGGAAAGCCGCGGAGAGATTTATCCTTTAGTCCCCTTCTTAACTCCCGAAAAGAGGCTTGAGTAGATTTGACACAGGCAGCTTATATGGGTTCACGCTCCGTTCGAGCCGTTCGAGCCGCGGCAGATGAGCCCGTCCCAGGTCTGGCGATCGCTCACATGCCCACACCTGTTACTGTACTGGCTCTTTGTCTTTCAACTCTCCTTCGGGATCTACAAGTCATGCCCATGTCCACGACCACGACCGTAACCCCCCCCCCCTTTAAATCCTTTGTCCTTTGAAGCATCAAGGAAACAGTTGGGGTTGTAGTAGATCTTCTAGTGGTGCTGTACAGTCACTAACTTGCTCATTTGCTCTCTCTGTGTTGTCGGCTGGTGAGGTATTCTTTTTGATCGCTCAAAAAAGCTTCATTCACCGCATCGTTGAGCCAAATCAAGGAGCGCCTGACTCACAGTGATTCATTTTAACCAGTGCCGGCTCATTAGCCTTAAAAACGTCCGCGAGCGGCACAAAATTAAAAAGACATAAAATAACATTTAGCGGAGGGGAGGGTTGGCTGAAAATGGTGCCATTATTGGGGGTTTGTAGGGCACTTATCGCCTGTTCGCGGGTCCCCACAGGAAGCAATCCAAATGTTGATAATCAGGTAGACGTGTAATGAAGTCTGTCTCTCAGGCCCTCTCAGGCTCTCAGGCCCTCTTAAGGCAAGGTGTCCTCTCCCTGGAGCCATCTCTCTCTTTTATGCAGCGTGTCCTTGAACAGCAGAGGTGATGACTGTTGAGAGAACATGATAGTGTTTGTGTGTGTGTGTGAGAGAGAGAGAGAGAGAGAGAGAGAGAGAGAGAGAGAGAGAGAGAGAGAGAGAGAGAGAGAGAGAGAGAGAGAGAGAATGAGACAGTAACAGCTGGAGGGGATGTCTTTTATGAGCAGTTGTGATCAGTTTGACACTGAGAATTTAAAATGTGTGTGTGTGTGTGTGTGTGTGTGTGTGTGTGTGTGTGTGTGTGTGTGTGTGTGTGTGTAGCTAAGTCAATGTATTGTGGATGAGCTTGACAGTTCTTCCTACACATTGCATTGGTTCACGTGGACGTGAAACATCCCCTGCATACATTTCCACTTTATCTCCGGTGCGACAGAACACACGTTCCAGTATCTCTCACGTGCCAGATACCATCTGAGGCACCTTGCTTTTGAACTCACTGTCGCTGGGTGCAGCGCTCCCTCTCTCCCCTCTCTCCCCCCTCTCTCCACCCCCCCCCCCCCCCCCCTGCGTCCAGTCCCCATATCTCTTGTGAGGCGGCATAGGATCTCTGACCGGCCATAATAATGCTTCCTCCTCTCTGGCGGCCATCTCGGTGGCCTTCTGAATGCCAGTGCAGTGCAGGGTGCAGCGGTCGCGTGGCCTTTTCTGAAAGGTTAGCACTGATGCCAGCAGGTGCAGGTTGAATGGATGGGAGGTGGCCTGCCATTGTTGTCTTCCTATTAGCTGTCACTGAGGGAGCATTGACTGCTTGACGGTAGCTATGAATTGTTTTTGTCTCCCTTTCTATTTTTTTTTTTAGTCTGTCATATTATTGTTAACAAGTGTGCTTTTATAGAATAGACTTAAATATAGTCCCATTATCACATCAGTTGGCTTTTGGATGGACGTTTGAAAGCGGGGGCGTCAAGCTGTTGCGTCAGGCTTTTAAAGCTAATTTCATTGTTTGGGGGCTGCTTGAATTGTTCCAACGGAAATGGAGAGAGAGAGAGAGAGAGAGAGAAAAAAAAGAGTCCAGCAGGGTAATTCTTACTTGCGAGAATGAGATAAATACTTGATAACCATGTTTTGCTTGTCTAAACCCATGATTTTCTTTTCATTTCGATCCTCGAGAGATTCTTTTCTCTGCAGGTGATGGAGTTAGATGTTGATTCGCTGTTTTTGCAACAATTTCCAAGAACCCTCCAGAGCACATGCCTGCTATGTGTAACCTCTTCAATGCCCTTTACCAAATGCTGTCCTCCCCTTAGCTTAGATCCACCACACAGCCTGGGGCAATCTCTTGACAAATTGTTTGTAACAAATTAGTGTGTTTTGCCATCTTAATTTGTTTGCATCGTCGGTTTACCATCACAAAGCAAAGGGAAAGTCTAGTGGCATTTAGATTTTTTAATCAACCGATTCCTCCTGCTGTGTTATCATCAGACATATCCGCAACTATGAGGGATGCTGGCAACATTCACTCTAAAATGAGTCAAGAAGCATCCCCCCCCCAAAAAAAGAAAAGATGATTTAATGAACATAAAAGGAGAGAAACTTTCCAGACAGACAGGAGGAACGCAACCCGTTCTGACTGTCTGACTGTCACTGTCCCGAAGCAGAGCTCATCATTCCCAAAAGCCCTCTTTAATTTCAAGCCTGCCACAGTGATGGGCTTCCATTAGGCTAGTTGGATTTTGGAGACTCGTCATCAAAAATGTTTTTCTTCTGTTCTCAGTCTAAATTACCCCGGGAGATGTTTGCACATTCTCAGTGTCAGTGACCGTAGTGGGGCACAGCAAAAAAAAGTAGCGGGACTTTTTTTTTTTGGTGAAAGACCTGCCAGTTTATCGCGACATGGAGGTAATTAACTTCTCTGTATGTGTCAGACTGTGCAGTTGACTTAAGTTATGAGCTTCGGGGCTATTAAGCAGCTGCCAGTATAATTACTATGAAAGCTAATCCATAGTTGTCTCCTCACCTTATTATCCAAGCCAGACGAGTTTACAGCTGTCAGTCATTCTATGGAACTAATACAGACTCATTATAGACAAGAAGACCCAGATGGAAGTCCACAATTTTGCCTCTTCCTGCAATTATGTATTTGAGTGTCTGAGTGGATACTCAGATGTGGCATCTGAATCTGCCCATTAGATCAGCTCCTTCTGTTGTGACAGTGCTTTTGATGTCGTCTATTCAAGGTGATGAGGTTTCTGTTAGTAAGCGTGTGCGTTAGCCTGAGTGTGTCGGCCTGTTAGTCACGTCAGTTGCGCACCCTCGTGCTCGCTCGCACAAGTGTGCACAAGTGTGCACATGTGGCACGCGGCTTCTTGCCTGACTGCGACGGGCTGTTTCATGACGGAGAGCGTTGATCCGAGGCTTAAATCTTCCATTTTGTCTTTCGTGCCGAACGAGCCCCGTCATGAGACGATGACGATGGAGGCAGTTGTTGTTCAGTGTATCCCATGGGCCGTTTTCCTGATTTATCGCCTTTTCTATGAGCATGCTGAAGTTACACCACATCAAATGATCAATGATTTCCTCCTCTTCCCTTCTACTGCCACCAAGTGTAGTTTGATATGGCACTCATTCCCTTAAAGCTCAAGCTCTCTTGAAAACGCAGGCACACCTCTCCTTGATCATGGCTATTACTCACTTTCCGTCCGTGCCCCAAGAAAGACGTATTCCACCCCGAGTCGGCTCATGAAACAGTACATTTCACCTCCTTTCTGAGTGCTCTGTCCGTCATCTCCATAATTCTCGCTTTTTTTTTTCATTTCCATAATGAGCCGTTTCTCGGAGACGTTTTAGTCAGAGCTTGGGGAGACCGATCCCGGGCCTCCATGCTGCTTCAGTAGGACGTTGGGCCAATCTCCAGGAAAACCTCGTAACTCAAAATGTCGCCTGTCATGTTTTTCCCCCCCAGTTTTTGATCTGTGATGGGTCGTGACAGCCGTGGAGGACGGTTAATAATGCAGCCGAGCTGTCGCTCCCGGGAACTCTTGGCTGGAATATTTCCAGCGAGGGGCCGTGGCGCTGGATCCATCCCACGTACAGAGCCGCATCACTGGGCATAATGAACAGCTGGACCTAGGAGCTCCCCTGGACCTCCACACGACACATCTGCCACCTAAGCTCAGAGGAGGGCAAAGAGAAAAAAAAAACAACACACACACAACACTCCCTCTCCCCTTTTGCCCAGGTGCATTTTGGGTAGCACCAAGCGGTTTATTGAGGCATAAACAGACCCTGCAGCGTCGGTGCATGGCAGTGGTGTGTGAGAGAATGCTATTTTAGTGCGTGCCCGCCTGCCCGGGCCCAGTCAGGCACGGTGCCCCAGCGAACCTCCTGGAGGACTAACTTTGTGCGCGGCAGAGTGCTCGTTGCGACGGTGGGGCCGCGTCACAAGATTCCAGCACACATTGCTCACATGGCTCTGCCGACAGTGCTCCTGTTGTTTCCGAATGTTTATTTATTTATTTGTTTTCATTTCAAAAGACCCTGTGAAGAGGAGAAGCCACATGTGTCTTAGCTGTTCCCAAGGGCAGTGTTTAATGCCACCTTGATGAGTCATATAAAGGCTAATCCATCAGATTATGCCGTCCCTCGTCTCTCTGTGGCCCCTTTACTATGACACCCGAAAGTCCATAGTGATTCATCGCTCCCAATTCACCTTGGACGAGATCCTTGAGTCGTATCTTACCTTGATGTCTGAATCTATTCATTTTAAAGGGCCCGTAAAAGCAGCAGACGACTCGATATTGATTTATGGCTGGGAGAGAGGTATGTGCACTTGATGGATGTGGTGAGGTCACAGTCCTAATATAAGCAGTAGAGACCCTCCACACACTCTGTGGTTAATATGGTAACATGTCTGCCCCATGTCGAGAGGGAACGCGCATTCTCGCCATATTAGTAGATGTTCCTCTAGTCATTGGATTTCCAGCTGTCATGTGCCTTGTGTACACGTGCACTAAATGTGTGTATGCGTGTATGCATACGTGCGTGTCTGTGTGTGTGTGTATGTTTCCGGAGTAACGTACTGCACAGTACCATATGGTCGTCTGCCTGACTTGGCATGTCTACTTCACATTTTTACTTGAATGCATACAGTGTACATTTTGAATGCCCTGACCAGAACAGTCAATACTTTTCTGCGGTTTACTGTACGGTGATTGAGTTTATTCAGTTGCTGCGTCGTTCTGGTAGCTCACAATGTGACTCCCTGGGTGATAAGTTGTTGTGGCTGCTTTTGTGCGGTGAATACCATTAGCGCCGACAACAAGAGGATAGGCGACGTGCCGCTGAAATCCACTTAATCCCCCTTGTACTCCCCTGCCTAATTCCAGCACTTCCCATCACCTACAGGCAACGATTGCCTTCGCTTATGTGTGCAAAGCCGTAATTGGGGGGGACGTGTAATTTATTGGCTGCGATAATCCTGAATATGCCGTACAGCTCACAGGGATGCCGTTGGAATGTGTTGCTGCTGGAGTCTGGAAATAATGGCGTGCTCCTCCAGGGAACGAATTTGAGCCACGGCATTACTGCACGCTGGCAATACAGTGCGTTGATATGTCTATCTCGTGATGCTGTACGTCCAGAGTTTTTTTCCAGGCTCATGTACGGTCCTCTCTCTCTCGGCTGTCTTGGAAACACGCGCGTTGGACGGGCCGCTTGACGTTTATGGGGCGCTTCATGTTGCTTGCTGACTGAATGCAATTCCTCCGCTGTGGCGGTTGGCATTGTGCGTGTCAGGGTGCCGTGGAAGAGGGCTCACATTTCTGCACTCGACAAACAGCCGCGGTGTTGACAAACAAACGAGTTGCAAGTGCAGGACTTCAGATGAAGGAGTGCAGTGCAAGCAGAGAGGCTCTCTCTACTCTCCCTCCTCCTCCTCCTCCTCCTCCTCCTCTCTACCGCCCTTATCTTCCCTCCCGTTCTCCAATTCAACTCGTGCTTTTTTCTCCTCGCTCAAACGAGAGCCCGGTTTTTTAGCACCTTTTAAAAAAAAACAAAAAAAAGCCAATCTGCTCTCTCCTACCCTCTGTGAAGACATGTTTGTCTTCTCCCTGCCAATGCCAGCTGTGTGCGCTTCTGCCAGGGCCACTGCCGCCGCCGCCGCTGCAGTCGTTTTATTTATAGCAAAAGTTTGCGAGAACGGAGCAGGAAGGGGAGGGTGTTAGGGGTGGCAATGGTGGGTGGGTGGGTAGGTGGGTGGATGTGTGTGTGTATGTGTGTGTGTGGCGGGGAGCGAGTTAGAGTAGGAGTCTCAGGGCTCTTGTGATCAGAGCATATGACTTGGGAGCCTGCAGCCCCTTCAGCGACATCTCGGGAGCCTGCTGAACGGATCCAGGAAGGGAGAACGCTCTATGTGTGTGTGTGTGTGTGTGTGTGTGTGCGAGAGAGAAAGAGAGAGAGAGAGTGGGGGAAGCAAGCAAGTGAACGCTGGGAGATCTGTGTAGGAGACTAAAGCATCCGCTGCAGAGAGACAGAGAGGGAGAAAGAGAGACAGAGAGAGCCATGCTGAAGTTCAGCACCACCCACATCTCAAGGTGTGTAGCTTCCTGACTCCTGAGTCTTTTTTCTTGGCTGAAGTAGTGTTCAGCAGAGCTGCTATGAAAAATGCATCTGGGATTGCTGGTGGCGGGGCCAATGTCGATGTCTTTTGCTCACCTGTGCTAACACCGTTCTGCGTCAATTATTGAGGCGTTACTCCGGCATGGAAAGCAGAGGTTCAACTGATCCTAGCCAGCCTTTAAGTTGTACTGTAGATATGTGTCGTGGCTTAAAGGCGTAGTGAGTCTGAGATTCGGATTTGGTTTTGGCTTTTGCGAAATGCGAAATGCTGTTGACATACTCTCAAGAGACAATCGAATGATACCGCTGCCTTCCGTGCTGCTGAAGCATACTGTAGGTGCTGATTGGCTGGCATTCTTTATGGCTCGGTCCGAGCTACATTGTGTGTGTCCCATTTATAGAGGCAGGGCAGTGTACAAACACCACAAACACTGAACAGATATTGCATGAGTTGTTTGCTGAATTCAACAGAAGATGTATGGGATTAGGTGCACATATTCACCTTTAATGACATTAACATGTACAGTATGTCCATATCCATTTTCAAAGACCCCATGTAATTGGCTGGCATCCAGATATGACTGCCAAGATGATGTATGCGCGGCAGTGCAATCTAAAGCTAGTACATTCACATGGTTTGGCAGTTGCGTGCTGTGCGCCCTGTGAAGTATTTCTCTGAGTACTATCCCAAATGTTGCTGGTGTGAATGTAATGATTGTGCTTCCTGTA
>NC_085010.1:18430387-18515387 GCF_963854185.1 Sardina pilchardus
TACACACATCTACAGTGGTTAGAAAGTACACGTTTTCACGTTTAATTGAATGTTTGTCCAGGCTAACTGTGTGTGTGTGTGTGTGTGTGTGTGTGTGTGTGTGTGTGTGTGAGAGAGAGAGAGAGAGAGAGCATGTCTGTGTCTGTGCCTGTTTGTGGGTGTTTGCAACTTGTGTGCTTCTGACATTAAAGACTGGAGCCTTTTGGATATGAACAAAAGGAAGAAATTTCCCCTCATGATCTCTCCTTGCAGATGGAGCAGATTAAATGCCATGTTCCACCGCAAGAGCGTACACACTAAACAGCAGATATCACCTGATGGTTCACATGCACATTACAGACCCTCAACACAGAAAGCCTTTGTCAAGCCTCGTGAATGGCGTAGTTGTCCTCAGTCAACTGCAGTTCATTTTTTAGCACAGATTCTACTAGTTCTATTGTACTTAGTGCATCGACTTCACACTGAGCTGGAACGTACTACTGTGTGTCTCTTCCTTAGAACACAAGTCATAACGCAACATCAACGTGATGAAGAAGACGCTATCGCACAAATAGATATGCAGCAACACCTCCGATAACTTTCTCACAGCAGCTGTCTCTGAGCTTGCAGCTTGCGAGCTGATGGAGGGTGTGAGAGCGGAGCGGAGGAGGGGGCTGTGTAGCTATCATGAAGGTCCGGGTGCAAACACTCCCTGCTCTGGGCGCCATCTCATCTGTCTCCCCCTCCCTTTGAGAAAACAATGGCACACGCACAGCGCTTAGCCCACTGTAGATTCCATTAACTGTAGACAGACAGGGAAATTAGGTTCAGGTTTCATGGGCGTCGACTCGGGAGCGCGCTGTCTGAGTGTGTGTAGCCCCGACACAGTGAAGGGTAATTGAAAGCAGGAAGCCGCCGGTGTGCTCCGTCTCGTTAGTTCCTGTCAGAGGTGGCTTTGCGAAGATTTGTTTTGCATTATCTGAAAAAACCTCTGCCCGTCCTGGATCCCACTCTATATGGATTATAAATCGTAGCTATTGTCTGCACATCTGCATAACAACTCTGAGCCAGCAGTTCCGATATGAACAGTAGTACGCGGAGATTCAGAAAGTAAACTGTCATCGTGACATTGAGGATGATAAAGTGAACGTCTGTGTGAGTGTGTGTGTGGGAGAGAAGACAATGTCCGTGAACTGTATTGTGGAATCATTCAACTTAAATGAGGACTTGCACGCAATATATTGCGGAATAATAGGATGTGGATAGGTGTTTGGGTGGGGAGACTTGAATAACACAATGCGAGAAACCAAGCACCAGTTTGCTTCTGTTCCAACCCCACCCACCCCCAGCCCCAACCGAACTAATGGATGCGACTAATGGGGATAAATGCTGGCCCATAGGACCCCTCATCCAGTGGTAATGAGGTTAAAGTGGCCCGGGGCCTCAATCTCATTCTCTCCCACACACCACTCGTCGGAGAAAAGGGATCCCTTCGTTCCCCCAAGACCTGAGAAACTCTACTGCGCTAATCCTGTTAAACTTTGGTGCTGGGGAAACCAAAGGAATGAATCACATTTTAGAGGCTCAGAAAATTCATATTTCTCCACAAAGTGAAGAATCTGTTTACATGAGTCACGATCTAGATGAAAACCCCCCCTCCCTTTTTTCTTAATATCTTCTAGTTCAATAAATCTGGTTGAAAAGCTTGAATAACATTCCTCATATCGCCAAAAATGATTCATGATTATGATCAATGATCGGTGGTGTTCTTTTATGCTATTCACTGGCATGCGACAGTGCCTCTGTGCACAAAGCCGGTCCAAATCCCACGACTCCCAAATCCACATAAACAGCGTTTTGCCTTCGTCTCGCTCCCCATTTCACACGAGCACCAGCATTGAAATTCAGACACACACACACACTCACTGTCTCCTCTTCATGCGCCGACATAAATACAAGCTTTTATGCAATGTCTCCCAGGCAGTTTAAAAGGGCTGTCCTTTTTCATTGATGCTGCCTTTGGGTCCTAGCACTGTCAGCGTCATCCGCCAGCCTCTTGCTTTATCTCTTGTTCTCACAGTAAAGGCAGTGTGTGGCGTTGGGGAAGATGGAGAGGTTTTTGGGGAGAGTGGTGGAGGGTTTTGGGGGTAGGAGGGTACGGGGGTAGGGGGGGCAGTGAGCAGATTGTGTCGCCCTCGGTGCCTCTGGAATCCACGCGGCGCCCAGCTGAGATGAAGCGGCCGGGGGTGCGGGTACGCCTGCGTGGGTACACGCGGCGGGCGGATGCCCCAAAGACACGCCAGGCGGGTCCCTGTTAGCTAAACTGGCATCACCAGCGGCCACCCATCCTCCCAGTCGGCAACATGCTTAATTATGTAGCCAGCAGCCGCAGGGTGGTGGTTAGTGTGACACGCACACACACACACACACACACACACACACACACACACACACACACACACAGACACACGCACACACACTCTGTGGTATCTCGAGGGTTTCCTGAAAAGATTCATAGTTTTAAAGACGGTGCACACCATTAATTCTTTCTCCTGATTTGTTACCATGGACTGCCATTGATGTACCAGCTTCAGAGAGTGTCTGGGACTTTTGATTATGATTTTCATTATAATTTTAAAATGAAACCTGTGATTGTTTATGCGTTTCATTCTCCCCCCCCCTCTTTTCTGTTTCTAGCGTGAATTGTGGAAAGCTTGTCCACCCTGTTGTAAACAGGTAATACATCTTCAGGGCTGACTGGGTGCTTTGCCTCTGTCTTTCTATTTAGCCCCATTTATTTCTTCTGCCAAATAAGCCTCCATTCATCCTTGGTTTGTTTTCCTCACTCGCTCATTCATTCTGCTCTCAACACTAACCCTAGGCAGTGTGTGTGTGTGTATCTTTGTGTGTGTGAGTGTGTGTGTATGTGTGTTTGGATTGAGTGGCCTGATAACCTGCTATGCATTGCTAATGGGCGATGTGCAAGATTTATGTGTGCCATCCGATCCGTCTTGCTCATGCGTAATATAAATCACGACAGCTCCCATCACCGAATGACTCAGCCACGGCACAACAGATAATTCCGGCTGTAGCGGAAATGAGTGATATAGTTCTCATTCCACCGAGGCAATCCTCTGTCTTCAGGAATTACCACATCCCTCCACTGGCACTGACTGAAAGACAGGGTTGGGTGGGGGCGGGAGTTGAGGGGGGTGGGGGGTGGGGGGGGGGACGTTTCCAAGAAACACGGCTCCTCTTCTACAGCTCTGCAGCACAAGCTCATTGCATTGTCACCGTTGGCTTTCTCTTCTGTCACGCATACTGTAGCGCTTGATAACCATCGGCCCCGCGTACATCCTGCTCGGACACGAGGGGGGGGGGAACAGAGTAGGGTCTCTTCGACGGCAACAGGAAGACAGCGTAAGTTTGTGCAGACTATGTGTGGGGATAAATTCTACTCAATGCTCTGGCATTCATTAGTTAACTGTAGAATACATGACTGCTGTCTTTGTGGATAAGGCAAAGGCGGGGGGGGGGGGGGGGGGGGAGCGGCGGGAGAGTTGCAGGTGGAAGGGGCTGGAGGCATGGTCGCTTCGCCAAAAACGCTCAGACGAATGCAGTGAGGTTATCGTTCTCGCCCAGCAGAATGATGTCACCTAAGATGCAAAGAGCGATAGAGAGAACGAGGGAGGGAGGGAGGGAGGGAGTGTGAGAGACGGAGAGAGGTGGAAGAATAGAGAGAAGGAAGGAGTGTGAGAGAGAGAGAGGTGGAAGAAAAGAAAAAGAAGGTGCTAAGGGTTGGCCGATGAGTCATCGCCTCGCAGCTCTTTGACTTCTAATTGACGGTGCCAACAGCGCCACTCTCCTCCTCAGACGAGGGCTCAATTCCCCTGCGCTGCAGCAAGGACGATGGAGGGTGAAACAAGGCTAATTTCAGGATGTCCGCCTCTCACATCGCCTCTCATTTTCTGAACTCCAGATATCATTAGATGACATCCTTCTCTCTCTCTCTCTCTCTCTCTCTCTCTCTTTCTCTCTTCTCTTCTCTCTCTCTCTCTCTTTCTCTCTCTCCCTCTCTTGTCTTCTATCTCTCTCACTCTCTCTCTTTCTCTCTCTCCCTCTCTTCTCTCTCTCTCACTCTCTCTGTCATTTTCTCTCACTCTCTCTCATTTTCTCTCTCTCACTCTCTCTGTCATTTTCTCTCTCTCTCTCATTCTCTGTCACTTTCTCTCTCTCTCATTCTCTCTGTCAATTTCTCTCTCTTGCGCCCTCTCTTCCCCCCCTCTCTCTGTCATTTTCTCTCTCTCTCTCATTCTCTGTCACTTTCTCTCTCTCTCGTTCTCTCTGTCACTTTCTCTCTCTTGCACCCTCTCTTTTCCCCCCTCTCTCTCTCATTTTAGTTCCCGGTCTGACACTTGGTTGCAGCATACTTGAGGCATTCATTTGGAAACTGCCCAGAGGCAATCAGACCAGTGTAATTAATGGTTCATAATAGGTCCAATAAACGCATCATTTAATTCATGCTCTTTGGCCCAGAAGGTCACGCATAGTCCCCTAGTTTAAATTGACATAATGTGCTGAGCTGTGTGTGTGTGTGTGTGTGTGTGTGTGTGTGTGTGTGTGTGTGTGTGTGTGTGTTTCACACATGTGGGTTGTGTAAACAGTTGCACAGTTATGGTTGGTATCTGTGTGTGGTGTCTCTTTTTTTTTTTTTTTTTTGTTGCACTGCCATTTAAAACATGCAGGTGTTAGTAGTGTCTGCCTGACTGTGTGGAATGCTGCTTGATCTAGTTAGGAATGTTATAAAGGAAGTGTGTGTGTGTGTGTGTGTGTGTGTGTGTGTGTGTGTGTGTGTGTGTGTGTGTGTTGAGGTGTGTATGCACTGATGTGTGTATGTTGCGTTGGTGTGTTTAAATGGTTAGACAGAAGGACTGATTCACATTAGTTGTGTGTTCTACACCGGTCCTGTGAGGTGTCTGTGTGTGGCATGCAGCCACCAGTCTGATCACCCTTCAGGTGACTGTGAGATGGTGTGTGTGTCTGTGTCTGTGTCTGTGTGTGTGTGTGTGTGTGTGTGTGTGTGTGTGTGTGTGTGTGTGTGTGTGTGTGTGTGTGTGTGTGTGTGTGTGTGTGTGTGTGTGTGTGTGTGTGTGTGTGTGTGTGTGTGTGTGTGTGTGTGAGAGAGAGAGAGAGAGCATAAGCTACTTTAGGAAATCTAAAAATACTCTCACACACCAGCCTAGGTGCGTGTTCCTGTGGCTGTGACCTAAAACCTGACATCACGTAGCAGACAGGAGGGTATTTTTTCCCCCCACAGCTCACCTGCTCCAGAAAGGACTACGCTATCACACACCACGTTAGCATTATACAGTAGCGCTAAGGAATATAGGACAGCATCAGGAGACAATGCATTTCTGATCGGATGCCAGATTTATCTTTGGCAGTGTCAAAGAAAGCACCAAGATTTATCCACGGGTTTATTTCACCGCGCTTCGCAGTCTGTGCGAGCAGGAAATAATGGGGACAGGACTGGCTCGTGCAACCTGCCAAGGCAGAAGGGAGGATGAGGACCTTGAACCCCTCAGCGTCTGGGTTGCTCTGGCCTCCTTGTGCGGTGAGGGTGGGGGGGGGGGAGGGGGGAGTGGAGGGGAGGTGGGGGGGGTCTGGAGCATAAACTTTGATGCAGTTCAATTTGTCAGCTCTCCTGACTTGGCAAGGCGATTTAAGGTTGTCGGACGTAAAGGTATATATCAGCCGTAGCGAGGAGTGAGTAATTGCTTTGATTCATGGGGCTCCGCTTTCTTCTCTCCCGTGTTTGGCGGGGGCGGGGGGGGGGGGGGGGGGGGGTAATGGAGGCTGCAGAGATGCAGTGTCATTAAGACAAGGGGAGTTTGAAAGTCCCACAGAGTTGATGGTGGGGTTGAGAGAGGGTGGGGGTTGCGGGCGGAGGGTAGGGAGGTGCGGGCGGCTGGGGGGGCGGGCGGGCGGTTGGGCGGGCGAGGGGAAAGGGGAGAGGGATTTACCAAACCAATAGCTCAGGACGAGGCTCGGGGAGATTAGGCCGCTAGCGAAGGCATCCCTCTGCTCGCCACCGTCTCTTTAACTCGCCCATTGATCTGTCAGATTGATGCTAGCATTCTCCCAGGCTCTTTTGTGCAGCCTCACCTTCCCCTCTCTCTCTCTTTCTTTCTTTCTTTCTTTTCTCCTCTCTCAGTCTTTTTTTTTCTCTTTTTCTCTCTCCTCTTCCTCCCCCTACTCCTTCGCCTCACTAACTCTCTCCCTTGTCTCCTGCCTTCTTTTTTTTATTTTTTTTATTTTATTTTTTTGTTTGGTTCTTTTAGACCAGCGCAGAAAGCGCCCACGAGCCCTGAGAAAAAGGAGCGACCCACGAGCACCATGAGCGAGGCGTCGAACTACACGGGCGGCTCGGACTACACCACCTACGCAGGGAGCCCGGTTGCCAGAGTGAGTGAGATAGAGGCCTGGCCTTTCAGCAGGAGCCTCACATGGCTTAATCGAACCTTCAGCACCCAACACTGAAAGAAATGGATTATATCAGACTGCGCTGCCTTGAAATCTAAATGGGTTACACTGTGTACATATTTCTTTTTTTTTTTTAAGTATATTTTTTGGGCTTTTTATGCCTTTAATGATAGAGACAGTAGAGAATCGACAGGAAGTGAATGGGAGAGAGAGCAGGGGTGGGATCCGGAAAGGACCACGGGGCGGGAATCGAACCCGGGTCGCCGGCGTATGGTGCAGGTGCCCCAGCCAGTTGCGCCACAGCTGGGGCCCTGTGCACATATTTCAATCAGGGTGTAAGGTTGTTATTTTTTCCCCAGAGACAGCCGGACAAATTTGTAAATGTTCTTGACTTGCCTGTGTTGACCTTAGAAAACGGAGGTTGCCCATAAAGTAGCAGTGCTTCAAACTGTTTGCAAAACTTTTGCAAAGATAAATAAACTATGAAGTTTAAGGGAGCATTTGTAAACATCAGGTTTTAATTATGCAGGGCCTGTGTATACACTCATTTAAAGCGGAGCTTCAAATGATTTTATTCATGCTGTAGAATAATTTATGACCACGTTGCCAGATATCCAGCGTGTCCTGCACCATAGGATGTCTGATTACACATCAAATATTTTCAGAATAATTAATTCAACCTTGTTTTTTTTGCAGCAATCAAGGCCCTCCAAGAAAGTCCACAATTTCGGAAAGAGGTCAAACTCCATAAGGAGGAATCCAAATGCTCCTGTTGTCAAGAGCAGCTGGCTGTACAAACAGGTAATAATGGTCAATTTGCCCTGCGCCACACACACACACACACACACACACACACACACCTTGCTGCACCAAATTGCTAGCCCCACATTGGAGATCAGAGAAAAATGATGCCTGTTGTAGGTTTGTCTTTTGTTTCCACAGTGCAATACACATGCTGCACACCCAAGGGGGTTTCAGTCTCTTAAATATGTCACCCTTGATATTTCTCTCTATGGCTTTTCCATCCCTCGATTTCTCAGATTCCCACTTCTCCCTGCTCTCCTTCCCTCTTTATCTGCTGCAGATGTCCTCATTACCATTTAATTGCACGTGCCATAATGGACATGTGTAGATCTGCAGATCTCTGGCAGCTGTCAAATATGTGGGGAAAGGCATCGCGGCTTGATATGATCAAGGGAAAACGCTGGAGAGATTCTCATTCGAATTCAAAGCGGGACACATGCTAAGCTTTTGAAAAGCCCGTGGAATATCAGTGCAGGAGATTTCCATCTCGTAAGGTACATCCAGGCAGACGTGTGACGTTTCCGCATTTGTGTGCGGAGGCATTTAGGAAAGCTCTCATTGTTACGAGGCCTTAAAATAAACCAAACCGAGTCGTTCCATAAATAATGCGTCTGCATGGAAGCAGGAAACTTATCACATGTGAAGTAGAATCGCTTTGCTCCCAGGCTTGACTTTGCATAGCATACATTTACATCGTCTTCCATCACGTCTGCGTTATCCCTATATATTCCGGGCTCTCAAGATTTCAAAGAATCTTCCTCAGAGTTCTGCTAAGCACAAGAATCATCAATAACCTCTCCTCCAGCTCGAATCCCCTTTGAATGCAATATTGATTTCCTCCCAAAAAGAAAGACTTCATCGCTGGCACTTTTTTTTTCTCTGCTCATCAAGCGCACTCTCTCTCTCTCTCTCTCTCTCTCTCTCTCTCTCTCTCTCTCTCTCTCTCTCTCTTTCTCTCTCTCTCTCTCCTCCCTCCCTCTCTCAAATTCTCTCTCTGAAAAAGCCTTTTTTATATAGCTGTTGTCAACTCATTTGTTACTGGCTTGCCATTAGCAATACAAATACCAGGAAGCGCAAAAGCGATATTCACTGGGAAAGAGGTAAACATCGTTAGAAAGATGAACTGAGCGCGAGAGCCGCCAAAGAAAAACAGCCCGGGTTTAAACGCCGGCAGAAAACGAAGCAGGCTTTCGTCTTAAACTTTAACTATAAGGACGGGGAGAGAACCTAGGCGCTCTCATTAGGAGATAAAGGCAGCCAATTTGTTTCGTCCCGGGCCCCGTCCAGAGCCTGTCTAATCGAGGCTGTCTGAAAGTGAAGGTGAAGGAGATAGCGCAGGGAGCTCAGTCAGATGCTCGTCGTCTTTTTTTTTCTAACGCCGGCCGTTGTCTCCTCTCGGTCTCCTCGCAGGACAGCACGGGAATGAAGATGTGGAAGAAGAGGTGGTTCGTGCTGTCGGACATGTGTCTGTTCTACTACAAAGGTGAGGCGTATTGCCACATGACACATTAATACAAACACAAACATATTGCTTTATCTAGCAGGCTAGATATGAAGGACATTCACGCACACACACACACACATACACACACACACACACATGAAAAAGTGACGTTAATATAGAATGAAGGGTCTGAAGAATGGTCTAATTAGGATGTTACTAGTGTAAAGAGATGTAATTATGATAACACTGGTGAGATGCTTCCTGGTTCAGTAGAAGGTCATAATGATCCACGCTCAAGTACCCAGAAGCTGCTTAGATGATATCTGTTTGTATGTCTCACCTGTGTTTTCAGACACGCATCACAACCTTTGACCCTAGTATGATAGCTAAAGGGTAACTCCCGCCCCCCCATTCTTCTCATGTAGAGATACCAAGACTATTTTTTTCCCTCCGATTAAGACAAATAGTGCAATTAAACACCCCCACCCCGTGAAATCAGAAAGCTCTTTCATGGACAGCCCTCAGAAGGGAATAGGCTGTTTATTGAGTGAGCGTACAGAGAAGAGTTCTTACTGGAGTGGGACGTGCTCTGGGTGCTGATAACGGCCTGTCTCTCTCTCTCTCTCTCTCTCTCTCTCTCTCTCTCTCTCTCTCTCTCTCTCTCTCTCTCTCTCTCTTACACACACTCACACACACACACACACACACACACACACACAGACTGTTTTCTCCCTCGCCTTCTCTGCTCCTCCTCCCCTCTCTCCTCTCTCTTTCTGTGCCATGTTATCAGTCTCCCTTTCAGCCCACACCTCTGCCAGTCAGGTTAAATATTGCTAAAGGAGTTGAGACGCCAGCTGCTTTTATGCTCCGGAATGAAAATGGATGTAAAAGAGCAGAGCCCCGTCGTCCTGCGCCTGGCTTTTACTACCTGCCCTGCCTGATAAGTCTTATCTCCTCAGATTCACTGCTGTCACCCCACCTCCATCCCTCCATCCCTCCACCCCTCCACCGTCAGATAACCCTGCAGGGCTGCACCACACCACACGGCCCATGGGGGTGGGGCAACAGGCCTCTGGCGCCCCCTGTCAGTGTGTGGCCGAACTGCACATTTTGCTGCAAATCCCAAGAGGGCAAAAATACGATGTTAATTTGTGTGAAATGAGCAGTCGGCCATCTGTGTTTGATTATTTCTCCTTTCTCTCTCTCTCTCTCTCTCTCTCTCCCTCTCTCTCTCTCTCTCTCTCTCTCACTTTCTCTCCCTCTTCCTCTCTCTCTCTCCCTCTCTCTGTACACGTGGAGCTGCCATTGTGATCGCTATTCAAAACAACACACTCTCATCATCATACATTTATTTGGAAGCTGAGGAGAATGCTAAACTGAATCTTGAATCTTAAGCAGACAGCTCCATGAATTGCTACCAGTTTTGAGGACAACAGCTACTCCTCTCCTTTGTAATAACTGAGACTAATTGAAATTGACACCGCTGTTCTTTCGAGGCATCGGGGGGAAAATGGCTTCGTATCATTGTACCGTTCTCTCCGCTCAGCTGGTGTGTGCTGGTGCACACGGTCGGTTCCTCTCTTCCTTCATGGCTGTACCGTGGCTGTCAGTGCCAGTTTGTCACGTGCGGCGTCGATAAATGACTATGTAACAGGCGTTTCGCTGAGCTAATGGCAGGGTACGCTGACTGTGCCCCCCAACACCCCGCCACCCAAACCAACCACCCACACACACACACACAGACACACACACACTCACACACACACACACACACACACACACACACACACTCACAGACACACACACTCACAGACACACACAGACACACACACACACACACACAGCCATCACAGTCACCCTCCACAGCACAGAATTTGACATTATTCTAATCACCACCTCTGACGATTTGTTTTGCAAAGAAGCAGGAGGCTGAGATGAAAGCGCCGGCAGAGATTTGCTGGAATTCGAGCATCTCTGCACCCACATGAAAGCATACAAACATTCTCTCATTTCTTTTTTTCTCTCCTCTCCTGTAGATGACAAAGAAGAATGCATCCTGGGAAGTATCCTCCTGCCGAGCTTTCACATATCCTTGCTGTCCGTGGACGACCACATTAGCAGGAAATACGCCTTTAAGGTCAGCGTTCCACCCTATCTTTCGCCTTCATCGCTTTCTTTTTTGAGAGCCGTTCGTTCTTTTGTTTGAAATGATTTTGTGGAAGATGCTGCAAGAGATTTCCTCTCAGCAGCCAGGAGCAGGCAGCTTTGTGTGTACTGCCCTCTGTGGATTCCTAGACTCTGCCTCCACTACCCGCCCCTTATAAACCCAGACGTACAGTAGATAAAGAAAAAGAGTGTCGAAGAGAAATACACACACACACACACACACATACACAGACACAGACACAGACACACACTTAGACACACACTTAGACACACACACACACACACACACACACACACACACACACACGAACCCAACAGATTCCTCTGACCAGAGGTCCTTCATTTGACTTCTATTTCCACCATCGCACCAGCCACTGTGCATGTGCGGTCTCTTTACATGTATGTGTGCGCTGAGATGTTCTGGAGTCGTCTACTTTATCTCCTGTCTTATCTGGCTAGATTACATTGGCTGGGGCCTTACACTGCTGCAGTAAGCCCCCTCACCCCACCAATAGGGCCCGGAGCCCAGGGACCAGCCCAGCGTCAGTCACATTTACGGGGCTATAGGTTAGCTGATTTAATTAAGAGCCGCATGAATGCCAAGGAGTCGCCAAGCGCCTCGCCGTGCCAAGGGGGCTGGACGGAGGCGGGGAGGGTTGATGGGGAGGCGTGGTTGGTGGAGAGCCAAGGTCGGTCGTGGACACGGAACGTCCGTGGGAGTCCCGAGCGACGGTCTCGGGTGTCGCCGGCCCAGGGTGCAGCCGGGAGCCGGAGGGATTCGCACCAGTCAGTGGCCGGACCTCTCCCAGAGTGTTTGAGGTCACTAAGCCCTGTCATGCATTAGGTCAATCATCGTAGGTCAGCCTCACCCTGGACCTACTTGATCACTACTTGTGAATGTCTTGATTTGATTAGTTGCTTGTTAAGACATTGGGGGGTTTGTGTGTGTGTGTGGGGGGGGGGGGGGTTGTGTGTGTGTGTGTGTGTGTGTGTGTGTGGTGGGGGAGTGGGTGTTCTGACACTGTGTGGACTCATTCTATGCTTCTATGTGTTTCTTCCTCTCTGCATTAACCTGGTTTCTCCTGAGCGGGCCTGGCTTCCCAAGAAGCACTGTCGACATGTCAACAAGCACTTCTGCTGAATCACGGTGAGTTCAACCTCGTCGCAGTCCAACAATCAGTGAATGTTCAGTGAATGTCTCAGTGAATGTCTATCGATCCCACACACACACACACACACCCAGCATAGCATGGGTCCTCTCTGTTAATATAATGTGTCTATGTTGCCCATGGAAAAAAACAAGTGTTCTGTAATCCCTTATTGAGAGGATGCATGGACTTGTGATTTTTCACTCCAATCCGTTAGCTTGCTGCCCTTGAAATTGCCTCCTGAACTGTATTGAAATACTCGTTTGTGGCTATGCTGGAGAAAAAAAGATGCCTGCTGCTGTCAGAGCCAATTTAGGTCCCCTTCTGACACCCACAACACGATAGGCTTTTTTTCTTTTTTTAAATCACTAATCGACAGCCAGCTCATCCTCTCATCAATGATCGTCTGCCTACACGTAGCAGGAAGCAATTTTTACTTGATTCGCCATCGCCAAGGTCAATAGACAGGAGCATTTACCCATTGCAGAGCTATTGGCCGTTTGTGCTTTGTCTGTCTGGTATTCTCATTGAATTTGTGTGGAAGCGATCACCCTGCACAGAACTAATGGTTCTGTGCAGACAGAGACAGACATCACTCACACTTTTTGCTTCATCTGTCTGATATTCTCTTTGAATTTATGCCTTGTGTGTGTGTGTGTGCGTGCGTGCGTGTCTGCGTGTGTCTTTGTGTGTGTGTGTGTGTGTGTGTGTGTGTGTGTGTGTGTGTGTGTGTGTCTTTCTCTCTTCCAGGTTATATTTTTGCTCTCCCTCCAGGCGACGCACCCAAACATGCGGACGTACTACTTCAGCACAGACAATGCCAAAGACATGGAGTCCTGGATGAAGGTGATGACGGACGCTGCAATGGTCCACTCAGAGCCCATCACCAGGTGGGTACACCGGCCACCGCAGACCGTGGACGCACCTGACTGAGAGAGCTACAGTAATTTCCTGCACATGTGTATAAGCCGCAGGACAGTGTTTTATGCCAGTTAAAAGAAACAAAACCATATTAACACCATATTAACTGCCCCCCTGTATTAACCTCATTGCTGAAGAATTCTTTGCAAAATCAATGTATAAGCCGCAGCTAATAGTCGAGAAATTGCGGTAGCCTTGCACAGAGTCACTCAAGGATATTGTGTCCTGAGTTACACTGCCGTTTTCCATCTATAATAAAAGACTTTTCTCTATCAGAGATCAGTGAGATATTGCATCTGAGCACCTCTAGTTTTATGTGGCCTCGTTGAGAACTGAAGTTGAAGGTGTATTGAAAATGCAATCGTCTGATGGCTGTGATTGCTATCATTACTTAAGGATATTGAAAGATCCGTATCAATCCAATCTATTCAAACCCTCATAAATTAACATTTCATCTTCTAGGATCTCCTAAAAGTAAAGTTTTGTTGGTAGTGACAAAATAAGTGATCCAAAAGAAGAATCATGACAGGAAAAGGGAGTGTGTGTTGACATGAATCCCACTGAATCAAGGCTTATGTCTGCAGTCGCAATGGAAAGTCACTGTCTTCTCTGTCTTGTTTCTTTTAGTGATGTTGGCTTTGCCATCAGATGCTGTCATTATTTGATGTCTCCTGCAGTAGGATGACTTCCCTCTCCGGCTGCCTTTGATCTCCCCAAATTACAGCCCATCATTCTCCTTATAAAACTGCTCACGGATCCTCCTCCAAAAATCAAATGGATAATTTTTTTTCTATCTCGCTCTCACTCACTCTCTCGCTCTCTCGCTCTCTCTACTCCGGATCCGCTTCCCTGAGCCAAGGGCGAATCTCTTTGCCGTCTTAGCGAAGCACAAAATCAAATCCAAAGGGGTGCAGTATTTTTGCCCCGGCTCTTCACACCCAATACAGCGACAGCACAGCGTAGCACAGCGCAGCGCAGCGCAGGCTCTGTGTGCGTAATGTCTCCCTCTTCTCGGAGCCACAAGCTGTTTGGGGCCCGCCGGCTTGTTCTCTGTACTCAGGAGTCTCAGACTCTTCACAGTTGTGTAAGCAAAGGAGAGGCTGTGTGTACTGTGTACTGTGTGTGTGTGTGTGTGTGTGTGTGTGTGTGTGTGTGTGTGTGTGTGTGTGTGTGTGTGTGTGTGTGTTAGTGCGTTAGTGCGCAAGTGTGTATGTACGTGTTTGCATATGCTAGACTGAAAGAGGTAGGTCGATTTTTTTGTCTTTGAAGCTGTGCTTGTTTGTATACAGTTATGTACTAAATAGAAAACAAGAGAAACTAAGAAACAAAGTCACGGTGTGTGTGTGTGTGTCAGGGTGTGAGTGTGTGTCTGAAGGTGTGTGTGTGTGTGTGTGTGTGTCCACTGGCGTGTGTTCCTGAGTCACTCTGTACGTGCATGGGTGACTCAGCCAGTTAGGTAAGCAATGGAGCGCTGGCCAGGATCAGACCAGTAGACCGGAGCTGCCCCGTCCCTCAGACCCGCAGCATTAACTCACCACTGTGAACACGGTGTGTGTGCGGCACTAGCAAACGGCCACAAACAGCCCTCCGGTCACCCCCGGTGACTCCGTTAATTACCTCAGACTGCCTGTCCGTGTCCGTGCCACTCATAATCCACTGGGAAAGAGTCTCCAAATGTCTCGTCTTCAGTACAGTATGAAGGCTGTGTTGCACCGGCATTCATATTCTCGTAGGCATTGATATTCTGGCCAGACGATTAGCGACTGTAAACTTCTGGAGTGAGATGACTTTGCCCTTGAGGTTGGAGTGAGATGGCTCTGCCTTTGCCTTGTTTATATTCTGGAAAGGCTGTTGCTGCATGCAAAAGGGAGGCAGTTTGGGTCTGTCTTACCGACGTAAAGGGAGGCTGTGTTCTTCGGGGAAAATCGGGCTGCCTACATTTTGGTCCTCAAGGCTGTTTAGACACCTCTTGACGTCTCTGAAAGGTTTGTGCTTCCCCCGCCGCTCTCTGAAGCGTACCTCTGTCATGGAGCCGGAAAGGTTGAAATCCCAGGGCTTCTGGTTGTTTTGGCTTTTAATTTTTTTTTTTTTCTCGCGCTTATTTCACGGTGGAAGCAGGCTTGTCAGAGTGAGAGCTGGAGGCCCATGTCGCCAGCAGGCAGCCTTGTTTTTAGAAAGGCCGTCGCGTTTTGGCAGTCTGTTCTCACCATCTCCCAGCAATCGGAGGTGTGTAGGTGTAGGTCAGACTGCCAAGATACTCCTGGAGAAAGGATAAACTACTTTCTTGGCATTGCCTCATGTAATGCCTATGGATCGATTCAGTGAGCGTATAGAAGCCTTTCTTTTTTTTTTCTCCTGTTTTCTTATGGTGTGTTCACTTATACATCAGATATCCCTCGACCCCTCTCTCGTTTTTAATCTCCTTTTCTTTATCTCTCTCTCTCTGCTGCAGGCTGGACAAGTCCAAGGGCGACTACCGGAGCCCGCAGGAGATGAACAACATGCTGAACCACCGCGTGCTGACGCGGCCCGAGATCCAGAACAACGAGCGCAACCGGGAGCCGCCGCCGCCGTCGTCGTCGTCCCGCTCGGCGGCCGAGGAGAAGAAGCCCGGCAGGGTCCTGGAGAAGCCCGGTAAGCAGCAGAAGCAGGAGCACAGCCACCGCTGCACGCTGCAGCGCGAGGGAGACCGCTACACGCTGCAGAAGGACGGGGAGAGGTACACGCTGCAGAAGGACGGAGACCGCTACTCCCTCCAGAAGGACGGGGAGAGGTACTGCCTGCAGAAGGAAGGCGAGAGGTACACGCTTCAGAAGGACAGCGACAGGCACGCCCTGCAGAAGGAGGAGGAGATGTACGCGCTCGCCAAGGACGCGGAGCAATACGCGCTCCAGAAAGAGGCGGACAATTACGCCACGCACAAGGAGATCGAGAAGTACGTTCTCCAGAAGGACGGAGAGAGAGGACACACGCTCAAGAAGGACGGTCGCTACGCCGTGCAGAAGGACGGACAAGTGTACGCTCTGCAGAAGGACGGGCAGCTGTACGCCCTGCAGAAGGACGGGGAGAGGCTGACCCTGCAGAAGGACACGGAGAGGTACATGGTCCACAAGGACGCGGAGCGACACACGCTCCACCACAAAGACTCCAAGAGGTACGTCTTGGCGAAGGACACGGAGACGTACGTCTCTCAGAAGGACATCGAGAGGTACCCGCTGCACACGGACGGCGAGACGCTGCCGGTCTCGCCACGGGACGGCGAGCGCGCCTACGGCTCCGGCTACCAGCGCGAGCCGTCGTCGTCGTCGTCGTTGGCGGAGCAGCCCGTGGCGCGGCCCGTGGCCAAGATCAACAGCATCAAGCTGCAGCCGGAGCAGGCGGCCGCCATCGCCGCCGCCGTCTCCTCCTCCCGCCAGCTCCAGCTCCAGCTCCAACTCCAGCAGCAGCAGCAGCAGGCCGCCCAGCAACAGCAGCAACAGCAACAGCAGCAACAGCAGCCCCATAAGCCGGCCCAGCTCAACGGCTCTGGGGAGCGCAGCCCGCTAGGGGACATGGCACCCACACAGCAGCAGCAGCAGCAGCAGCAGCAGCAGCAGCAGCAGCCCACCAGAGCTCCAGGCCAGGGCCAGGGCCAGGGGCCGAGCCAGACACACACCCACAGCACCCAGCAGCAGCAGCAGCAGCAGCCGCTGGGCCACGAGCCGGAGAGGAACCTGCAGAGGACCAGCTCCATGCAGCAGCTGGAGCAGTGGGTCAGGGCCCACCCGAGGGTGCGGCCCGGCGAAGACGACACCAGGAGGTGAGCGGGTTCGAGGGGGAGGACAGGACAGGGGGGCTGAGGTGGTGTGGATGAGGGAGGGTTTGACTCCCTGCTGACACGAGTAGGGAAGTGAGACTTTTTTGCAATCAACTAGATGTTTACTTGAACTTTTTTACACCCGTGTGCATCTTCACTGTCTCCCACTGCATACAGGATGAGGCTGACAAACAACATCATCTTTCCACCTTTTCATCTTCCTACCTACATCATCCTCTTCCACCTATTTGTGGATATCTCTCTTTTCTCTCTCTTTCATGCACACACACACAAATACACACACACACACACACACGGAGAGAGATACAAAATGCGCACGAGTACACAAACACAGAGACAGGTCCACTTTGAGATGTGCAGCAGACAGGCTGCTCTTTCACAGGCTGTTGTACAGAAAGCTGAAAAGGCTCCTGCTCCTCTCTGAGCCATTTATCTCACCTACACAGATACTTTTACCCCCTCTTCCTCTTCCTGTTCCTGTTCCCCCCCCCCACCCCACCCCGACACCACCCTGCCGCTCCGCCTACCCCCTCACCATCTCAGCCCTGAGTGAGCTGAAAGCTTGTTATGTCAGCCAAGGCAGGCTGCAACGGGCGCTGTATCGCTGTCAGGAAGCATCCCCCTCATTTTGCCAGAGCTTGTTTGAGACGGGGGAAGAGTGTTTGCGCTCTCCGGTTTCCCGCTCCCCACTTCTTTCCTCCTTTCTCTCGCTCTCTCTCTCTCTCTCTCTCTCTTTCCGCTCTCTCAGGCCTGCTCTCCTACGCTCTCCTCGGATGAATAAGTTATGGAGACCGTGTCCCCGACAAGAGTGGCGAGTCTCTCTCCGTAAGCGGCCGGGTCCTCGGGACGAGAGCGCGGGGATGACAGGACTATCGTGCTGCCTCCCTATCCCATTTAAATGCTAATTTGCTCCGCGTCCATCAATGCGCCAGTATTTCTGCTCGGCCCCTCTCTCGTCCGTCTTTCGCCACGACACCACTCTCTCCTTCATTGTTTTGTCAATACATGATGTTACCAGTGGTATTGTACTTTACGAGCATAATGTGCTCTCAAGCAGGCTCGGAGTGCTGGGTGAGCCTCCTCCTCTCTAAGTGTCCCGCTAGGAGCAAGGAGGCTCTTAAATGGTCAGAGAGATCCATTTCATCATGCCAGGGCCGAGGAATCTTCTGGATGAAATCGGAGGCTCGTGTCCCGAGACGTCTCCTCCCTTGCGCTGGCGTCTCTCCCTCTGACAGGCGGTGGGTTTCTGGAAGCAGTCCAGGACCAAGCATCGCCATCCCCAGCTCAGGCCCGACAGCACGGGACGGGTCTATTGTGATGCTTTCCTTCCAGACCCCAAGCCTCTTCATTAGTCTCAGCCACGGTTCGTGAACAGGCTTAAAAACATGGCGGTAGACAGCGAGAGAGGGAGAGAGAGAGAAAAGAGAGACAGAGAGAGAAAGAGAGAGAGATAGAGAGAAAGAGAAAGAGAAACGGCATTGTTTCCCCCCCGCCGTATCAAACAGCTTTTGTGCTATTACAGCCATTCATCTCCAAAGCACTGTCAGTGCAAATAGAAAATGACAGCAGATAACGGCGCTTCGTGCTTTCGGGGCGTCGACGGAGGGAGACCGAACAGAGAACAGCGGTCGTCCGTGTTCGCTGGGTTTGCGGGCTGAGCGACAGCTGTTGTTTTAATTGTGCTAAAGCTACGGGAGCTTGGCTGTGGGCACGGCCTCCTCAGGCGGGTGCCCCACTGCGGAGCTGGCATACGCTCGGGGGGGAGAGACGAGGTCACGTTGCGCCCGCTTGTTCTTTTTCGTTCTTTTTGATAGCGCCACTGAGTTTGGCCACCGAGTCTCATCGCGTTTGATTTTTCCTCTCGTCCGTTCGCCATGCCCACTCTCTCTCTTTTTCTTCTTTCTTTTTTTGTGCATCCCTCTTTTCATTTGAGCCCTCAATTGCGTAAGATACAAGAGTGCCAAGTCCCTTAATGATGCTCCTAAGTGCTCTTCAGTTGTGATGCGGACGGAGGGCTCAGAGGCGCTGCGTTGCCGTGGCTCCACGCTGCGCTGCTTTCAGAGAGCCTGAACCTCTGCACTCTGCAGCTGTCCTCTCTGTTTGTGCGTGTGTGTGTGTGTGTGTGTGTGTGTGTTTGTGTGTGTGGGGAAAAGTGAGAGTGAGTGTGTGTATTTGCGAGCCAAGTAATCAGCGGCTCTTTTCAATCTTCCACCGAGCCCAGCTCCCCGGCCCTCCCTCCCTCCCTGCCTGCTTGAGTTGAACTTGGCGCCCCCTGCGCCCGGGCTGGCATGAGATGACACGCTCCTTAAGACCGGAGGCCGCCCGTCCTGCTGATCTCTGACTGGCTGGCAGCGGCTGCTGGACACGGAGGGGGAGGAGGGAGGAGGGAGGAGGGAGGGAGGGAGGGATGGAGGGAGGTGGAGCAGCCGAGGGGGTTAGGACGACGAGGGGAGGCTTGTGACCGTATTACGTCCGTGTCCTCCCCTCGCGAAAAAAAAAAAAAAAAAACAGCCCCTCCGTGATCCGCCGCACATCTGTCCAATTCGCCTGGCAGGGTGACTTAGCCACGGGCGAGAGCCGCCGCCTGTATTATCCGCGCGCTAAGCCCACGTTTCGGGAGGGCAAAGAGGGGTGAGAGGTGAAGAGGCGAAAGGCCCACAGGGAAAAATCAGAGCCGATGTTTCAGCGCAGCGGTAACATCACACTGTTTCCCCGCGATATGCTTCTGATTAAGTCTTTAATTATAGCCCGCAGAAAAACCGGGGAATTATCACAAAGTTAAAGCTAGGGCTTATTAGCATAATTCTATTATGAGAGAACGCGTGCAGGTAATTAGATGCAGTTTCCACACTCTTGATTAAAGGTCCAAATAGAGAGTTTTATTCTGCCAAAGAAGGGGAATTAGTCATTTTCTTACTTTTTTTCCCCTCCCCCTCTTCTCCTTCTTCTTCTTTTCATCCTGCGTGTCCCCAGCATAACCTCCTATCAGACGCTGCCGAGAAACATGCCCAGCCATCGGGCGCAGGTGCTGCCGCGCTACCCAGAGGGCTACCGGACGCTGCCGCGCAACAGTGGCACGGCTCGGCCTGGCAGCGTGTGCGGGTACCCCACCTCGGCCTACGAGCGCGGAGGAGGCGGGAGCGGCGGCGGCGGCGGCTCTCATCATCACACCCTCACCACGGCGACGGCGTCGGAGAAGCGGCGCTCCATGCGGGACGACACCATGTGGCAGCTGTACGAGTGGCAGCAGCGGCAGGTGATGAGCCAGCGGCAGGCCTACGCCACGCTGCCCAGCCCGCGCACCATGGCCGACATCGCCGAGCACGTGGCGGCCGCCATCGTCCCCGGCGCCCGCGGCAGCATCGCCATCGCCCAGTCCATCCCGCCCTCGCCCTCGCACGCCTCCGTGGGCGGAGGCCTCTACCACACCTACTCGCCGCGCCGCTCCTCGCAAAACCACGCCACGCGCTCCGAGCTGTCCTCGCCCATCTACCGCGGCGACCTGAGCATCGACCGCCGGCACCGCGCCCACCCCAACAAGGTATCGCTGACCAGCACCCTCACCACCATGAGTGCTCCTTGGCCCTGAGTGGCCATCATTAGCGCCCAGTGAGGAGGGGTTTAATACAGACAGAGGAATTGGCCTTTAATTATGATTTTTAATGGCCATTTAATGCTATTAAATAAACTCTCATAATTATTTTACATTGTTAGATTATTCGCAATGCAGGAAATTGGCTTGTGGTGGCATTTTGTATTATGCAAGCAATTATGTTATGTATTACAGGAAGTGTGACTCATTAAACAGTTAAGTTTTTCAGGAAAAATTGCAACAAATTACATCACCAGTCAGCTTGTCAGTCGGCTATATTAGTCCAAGCAGCAGCCTGTAGCAATGTGGTGTATTAACAGCTATTTTAGTTTTGGTTCATGTCCATGCCCTTTGCCAAGGCTCAGATGTCAGTCTGTCTCTTTGCCCCGTGCTCTCTGCAGTATGCCTACCCCACTGACCGGAGGTCCGTGCCCATGGGGATGCCAGTCCAGAGCATCACCCCCCAGTCGCTCCAGGGCAAAACGGTGAGACTCTCGTTCTTTTTTTTTTGTCTTGACTACAGACATGACCCTGACTATAAATTCAACTCCTTTTACAGGTTGTCATCATAAATTGTTCAAAATTAATAATAGTTTAACTTTGCTCGTAGCTAGTTTGCTATCAGTAATACATCTGCAGCAAACTTTGGAAGGCCGCTCAGATGTGTTGAGATGAAGGTAGCATTAAGACGGCTTGAATCTGCTTATACAGCTGTACACAGTATCTTTGTGACGGTAATAGATAACCAACTTTGTTTCAAGTATTTCTGCCTTTTCTATCTGTCTTGTTCTCACTGACAGTGAAAGAGTAATTATGACAGGATCAGCGAAAGTGACTTTGAAAGTGAAATTGCCGCGATCTAAGCCTTGAATATTTCATCGAGTTAATTGAGCGAGCCTCCACACACACAAAAAAAAAAGTGAGCCCTTTATGAATTATTTGCTCGGCTCTGCCTCCTCTCAGACAGATGTTTGCCACTCGCAGGCAAATCAGTCAGAGTAGACAGCTCTGAAACTTCGACGCTGTTTAGTTTTCTCCTGCCGGTGTGTGTGTGTGTGCTGTGGCTGGGTTAAGAGTGGAACACCATGGAGAGGGAAGAGCCTGGCATTACCATGGGCTTACTCTGAAGACCCACCCCTCTTAACTCCGAAAGCTGCCTCTCTGGACAGATTAGCTTTGTGTTCAGTTTGCGGCGTTAACAGGTTTATGTTTCTGAGCTGGTGTCCACCCAGCCAAATCTGAGGTTCGCAGTCTTTTCCCATCTCCATCCACAATTGCGTAAATAAGACAATCTAGCAAAAACAAAATACATTCCTATGCCTCCTACTCATAGCATTCTGAGGGCAAGTCGGAGTTCAGAAAGACACAATATCCAAACCCTCCTTTTTATATAGAATGAATGAAAGTAGCGTTCTGCTTTGTCCAAAGTGGTATTCTGTTTTGTGCACTACATGTTCATTCTAATTAAGCCAGCGGCAGTGCAGTCTCTGTGAAGCCCAGGCAAACACGAGTTCTAACCTGCCCCCTCTGCCCTGTCACCCTCCCAACCCCCGACTCCGTATTTCATTACCAACACGATCAGCACTCCTGCTCAGACTGTCAGCACATCTGTCCCTTCAAACTCCCATTTTGCGTCCACGTTCCCACCTCATCTGACCTAACGGCACTGGCCCACGTCACGTCAGCTCTCCGAACCCCTCATGCCCTCGGCCCGGTCACTCGTGAGTCAGTAGGAGCTAACGTTTGCCCCCCTATGCCTCCTGTGCCCCCATGAGTGCATCATGGGGGCACAGGAGGAGCTAACGTTTGCCCCCCTATGCCTCCTGTGCCCCCCCCCCCTCCCCCCTTCACCACCCACCGTGGCGTGGCACGATCCCACCTTATCTGACCTAACGGCACTGGCCCAGTCACGTCAGCTTTCCGAACCCCTCATCATGCCCTCGGCCCGGTCACTCGTGAGTCAGTAGGAGCTAACGTTTGCCCTCCTGTGTCCCCCCCCCCCTTCACCACCCACCGTGGCGTGGCGTGGCGTGGCGTGGCGTGGCGTGGCGCCCCCTGCTGGTCCTGGCTGTGCGCAGCCGGAGGAGCTGACCCTGCTGCTGATCAAGCTGCGGCGGCAGCAGGCCGAGCTCACCAGCCTCCGGGAGCACGCGCTAGCGCAGCTTATGCAACTAAACCTCGACGCCGACAACCCAAAGGTCAGACCCCCACACACCTGCCCCTAAGTGTGTGTGCGTGCGCGAGCGCGTGTGTGTGTTCCTGTGCCCGTGTGTGCATCTGCCATGCTCCGAGCAACCCCCCTCTCTTAACAGCAACAACGAAAACGAACAAACAAAGCAATTGCTTTTGTTTGTGTTTGTGTGTGTGTGTGTGTGTGTTTTTCTAAAGCATGGTGCTTTGCTTTGACCATTTCTTGTGGTATGTGTTGTATAGCTATCAGTAAAAGGACTGCCATGTGTGGTTTTGCTAAAAGCACTTTTTTTTTTTCATTTTGTGGTGTTGCTGAATTTTTTATAAACTGCTCTGTGCGAATGCCATTTTTTGTTATGTGTACCGTGTGATGGCCTTGATGCTTTGCATGCATCCGTTGTCAACAAAAAACGCATGTGGTCAGATTTCCCACCAATAAGCCCTCTGCGTATGGCTTACTTCAGTGAGTGCACTTAATTAAGGATTGCACGACCTTGCCGAGAGTCAAAAGCTACTCTGCTGCTTGACAGAAACGGCTCTCTTTTTCTCTCTTACCTACTTGCCTTTTTCTTGTGTTTTTTTGCACATCTCACCCTTCTCTCCTCTTCTCTTCTCTTCTCTTCTCTCCTCTTTTCTTCTCTTCTCGCTTCCTCTCTCTCCTTTTGCACTTATTCTCCTGCCGTCTCTTCTCTGCTGCCTCCTCTAGAGTGATATACTCTCCCATCACCTCCAGAGGAATCTCATGTATTTGGATGGCCAGGTGAGGGCACACCATTCCCCTCTACTGTACACTGTACACACACACACACACACACACACACATGTACACTGTATTCACACACACACACAAACACACACACACACACACACACTCACAGACAGCACTTACATTACTCAAAGATGTGTCACTCGGAAGGGCATGTTGTGTGGCTTTCTATTTTGGGACAGTTTACCTCATAAGTAATTAAGTGCGAATTGTGCAGAGCCAGCACAGCGTAGCCACGTGCAGCGCAGAATGCAGAACACACACATCAGGTGGCATTATTTCTTACATACCGTACTGTTCACCTACTGAATTTTTTAAAGCCTGGGAGCACGATGGATTTTTGTGTGTACTACGGAATGCTGTTTAGATTGCCCTCGCTGATGCAGTCATGGTGAAACACACTGCAGAGATATTGTGTGTGCGTGTGTGCGTGTGTGCGTGTGTGTGTGTGTGTGTGTGTGTGTGTGTGTGTGTGTGTGTGTGTGTGTGTGTGTGTGTGTGTGTGTGTGTGTGTGTGCGTGTGTGCGTGTGTGTGTGTTTTCTACGTGAGAGATTGAAAACTCGGTGAATGCTTTATTGAGGGCATTCAATCACGTCTGGAATGATTGAAGAAGCAAATCTTTCAGGGTGCCGTTGGGCACCGGGCTCAGGTTTCCTAAGCTCCGTCAGGCATGTCTAATCGTGGGAGACGCTTTAATGTGGCCAGGTTTCCCACACCAGTTTCCCAACTTTCCCACACAGCCCGCACCACTTTTTGAGAAGGTCAAGTGTTGGGTGTTATTTGAAGTTGGATGAAATATTATGGTGCTTTCCAAGTTGTGGGCACGGATGGAAAAAGTATCAGTGACTCGGTTTGGACTTGTTGGGTTTCTGACCGACCACATCACAGAAGCTCTATTCTAACACCCGTCCAAATTTTTTCAGTGGGTAAACATTTATTAAAAAATAAATAAGACAAAAAACAAACAAAAATGTACACTTTACTTTGACAAACAGGCACATACTAGGCATAATAGTTATATGCAAACACGTACCATGACTCGTACTCATCCATACGCATGCACACACATATATACTGTATACACACAAACACATGTGAATACACACATGCACACACATATACACACACACTCATGTCTTTCACTGGGATTAGCGTTAACAATGTTTTCACTGGACCTGCAACTGTATTGTTAACTGTTGTGTGCTATGTTGCTCCCTCCTTCCCTTCGCTACTGAACTAGATGAAGGAGAATGAGCCTTTAATCTTCATGATACACACTATGATTGAGAACTCGGCGCCAAGGCCTCAGCTGTACCAGCAAGTAAGGTCGCAGGATACCAAACATCCATGCACCTACCTGCCTGTTGTCATCAACCGCTCCCCCTGTTTCCTCTTGTTTTCCTACATCGGAGGCACCCCCCACCACCACCAAAATGTCATCACAACTTTTTTGTTGTTTTTACAGCGTCTTGTGTTGGTAGTACAGCACATCACAGTCACCGCTTTTCCTTTACCAGAATCGTTTGCTTGTGATGAATGGAATGTCAGTGTGATTCTGTTGCATCAGTTTTTTTTTTCCGCCACATGGCCACTTAGACAGTTCAGTCTCACAGTAGACACTGTCTAGTCTACTGGGAGATCCATCACCTTTCATTAGTGACACTTCCCTTCTTTCTCTGTGTTCCACTGTTGAAGAATGTTTGGATCACATACAGTGATATCCCTCGCTTCTAACAGTATCTAGTACTCAATATACACAACAAAATCCCTATCTGGCAATTCTGTATCCTTTTACATTCGCACAGTAGCTTGTAACCAGAGTTTTGACAAGAGTTTTGCTTACACTGGCTGCAAAACCACCTGCCTTGTCTTTGGAAGTGGGAAAGGTGAATTCAGGACTAGATGGGACAGGACAGGACAGGGCTGGGCCGGGCTGTCGGAACAGTGAGTTCAGCGTTCCCGCCGGGTTTCCTGGGGATGCTACGGCCGGATTTAGCGCCAGGGCCTCTGCGAGCTTTTCATTAGTCACGCTAACTCAGGCCCTGACAGGCCCGTGCCAGGGGAGCGTAATTAGCCTGGCGCACGGCTGGCCTGCCAGCACGGGGCCCTTCTCTCTCTCTCCTGCCCAGCGCCCGTGCAGCCCAGCCCAGCCCAGCCCTGCCCACCACGACCGCCTGCTGCTGGAACACCTCTGTGCCCCTCTGGGCTTCTAAGACACAGAGGGGGTACTCCATGCCTCCATCTCCAATCCATCTCAATTTATGAGATGTTTTGCAGATGACCTTTATCCACCAACACTCAAAAGGGTTGCAGTTAAAGGAGTGCACATTTAACATTTATTTTGAAGGTCTCCATATATCATTCAGGTTTTTATCATAATGTTGTGATTTTGTTTCCCATTTTGTTGATGTTGTCTTGTGGAACCTTTTATTCTGATTGTGACTATCCACATCAAACATTGTGGAATGGAGATCTCCCACCCCAACCCCACCCCAACCCCACCTAACCCCACCCCAACCTCCAGCTTCAGTCTACTCCAGCTAGCCACTCACCCCCCTCTGCTTCCAACTGCCATTTTTGTGACCTTGAGGTTGAAAAGTGATGCTGCCTGCTCTCCCTTCCTCACTGAGGTTACGTCAGTGCAGGAGCCCCTCCCCCATCTCCCTCCATTACCTCTCAAAGTTTTAATCTGTGTGGGGATGTGTGCAGACATGTGCAAGTGTTTGTGTGTATGTGTGTGTGCGTGTGTGTGTGTGTGAGTGTGTGCAGGTGAATAAGCATGCGTGCTGGTGTGTATACAAAGTGCTGATGTATGTGTGTGTGTTAAGTGCTGTGGGGTGTTGGGATTGGTGGGTGATGAGGTGTCAAAAAACTGGAAGCGCAGTACTTCTGCATATTTTGTGTAGCACATTCTGTGCTGTAGGCTAGTCATACATCAAATGATAAAGAAACAATGAACTGTGAGGCTTTTTTACATAATTTATCATAATTCATTATTAATTAATGTGATTTGTGTGACTCTAATGCATTGTTTTGCATAGTAGCATACTTTTACAACCAAGATGCAGAGAAATGTGTTTTGAATATATGATTCTTCACAAACAGTCCGGTGGCAAAGTACACCCTTGCTCTCATCATCCTCATTAAGGCACTAAAAGATGTGTACTAGACGAGTGAATGGCCCATAATTAAAGAGTACCTGTGGTCTCAACTTGCTGCAGTGCCCAGGGCAAGCAAATTGAATATATTGGAGAGCCGCATTAGCGGCATGTTGAAAGTGGTCCACGTAGACACATGCATCATATGATTTGATGCTTTAATGGAGAGGCTCGTTAACTCAGCCCCACTTTATAGCTTTTATGTTTGTATCTCTGAAACGCTGCTCTGGTTTGCAGATTAGTCCGGAAGACTACCGAGACGGCTCCTACACATACAGACCAGAGGAGCTGGACGTGGACGTGAGTGCCTGACAGCTAACTTTTGAGTCTGTTGTTTACACACACGTAGCAAGCGCAGGTCTAGCATCAGTACACATGGGTTGGAAACAAAATAATTTATGGGGGATTTTCATTATGTTGTCCTAGTGGAGAAAAGCAAAGAACTGACAGGTCTTGCACAGACGGTGTTTTCAACCAATTTAATAAGCTCACTAAACAGATGACAGCTCCTCCAGATTTCTGAATGTTTTGCGTCTGCAGATAATGTCCATCTGTAATAAGGTAGCTTTCGATACACATCTTAAGTCCACCACAGTTTCAGGAGAAAACGTTGAAGTATCTCGGCTTGTGTGGGGAAGAAAGCAGTAGAGCCATGTTTGTTTTTCAGCTCATCAGTCTGAATGAGATATGAGCGAAAGCCTTGACGTCTTGATATTCCAAAAACCACCCGACTGCTGTGTGTGTTTCAGACGAAGCTCAGTAGGTTGTGTGAACAAGACAAGGTGGTGCGAACCCAAGAGGATAAACTGCAGCAGCTCCACAGAGAGAAGGTAACACCTGTATAAGCCACCTGAGCCCAATGCACTAACTCCTACAGCTCCTATAACTCCTACAGCTCCAAAGGGGAAATGACCCGATGATCTTATGATAGCACCATGGCGTCACCTTAGCCTTCATCGTAAATTTCAGACAGTTTCAGCAGAGAGATCCATGGCTTACATGCCCCAGTAAAGATATCTGAAGCCTCACACAGTCTTAGAGTCTTGCACTGTTTAGTGCTTTTCCCCTACTCATAAAACTCTGCAGTTTTCTGCCAACATCTCAAAGAGTTTTTGCCTCTACTTATTAAAGATTCTGTTCACGGGGTCACCTTTATCTGCCGATTAATTATGGGGAAGGACTCGAGGGCTTCAGAGAGCTTCATTAGACTCGTCCCAGCTCTCTCAGCCTGCTGCACCTGCTCCCCATATCTCCCATGGGCTCCAACAGGCAACGCACCGCACTGCCAGCACAGCCTCTAATGAAGAGATTCATCTCTAGACCCAAGTCAGGTCCTACAGCACTCAGTGGCCACCAAGGGCAAGGGACACGGAAGATTTCATTTGCACACTGACAGAAGCTACTATGTCATGTGTTGTGTTGTTGTGATATTATGTTATGCAGCCTGTGCCCGCAGAGGGAAAGATTTAGTTTTCACATTACCTGAGGATTCTGCACAATGTTACATGTATGTGTACACTGCAAAAAAAGGAACAAGATAAAAACACAAAATCTGAGGTAAAAGATACTCAAAACAAGTAAAATTATCTGTCCATGCAGCAAGATCATTTTACCTGACAAGATTTCTTGAATAAAAATAATTATATCTAGAAATAAGATTCTAGTGTAAAGTTGAACACTTAGAATAAGACATTTACTCTTAAAACAAGATAAATTATCTAACACTTCTAAATCTCAGGTTTTTTTTTATCTTGATAAGTTAAAATAATTTGCAGTGCAGGCTGTAGGCGGGTGAGAGGGTTCGTAGCTAATTGCTTGGGCTGTGTGGTGTGTCGGTGTCGTGACGTGTCATGTCGTGTCGTGCAGCACACGCTGGAGACGGCGCTTCTGTCGGCGAGCCAGGAGATCGAGATGAGCGCCGACAACCCGGCGGCCGTGCAGAGCGTCATCCAGCAGAGGGACGTCCTGCAGAGTGGCCTGCTCAGCACCTGCCGCGAGCTCACCCGCGTCACCGCGGTGAGAGGCGCTCAACGCACACTCACACCTGTAGAGCACACACACATGAAGCCTACACTCAGTAAAGAATCATGGCTCAGCACCCGCCGCGAGCTCACCCGCGTCACCGCGGTGAGAGGCGCTCAACGCACACTCACACCTGTAGAGCACACACACATGAAGCCTACACTCAGTAAAGAATCATGGTTCAGCACCTGCCGTGAGCTCACCCGCGTCACCGCGGTGAGAGGCGCTCAACGCACACTCACACCTGTAGAGCACACACACATGAAGCCTACACTCAGTAAAGAATCATGGTTCAGCACCTGCCTTGAGCTCACCCGCGTCACCGCGGTGAGAGGCGCTCAACGCACACTCACACCTGTAGCACACACACATGAAGCCTACACTCAGTAAAGAATCATGGCTCAGCACCTGCCGCGAGCTCACCCGCGTCACCGCGGTGAGAGGCGCTCAACGCACACTCACACCTGTAGCGCACACACACATGAAGCCTACACTCAGTAAAGAATCATGGTTCAGCACCTGCCGCGAGCTCACCCGCTCAGGCGCTCAATACACACTCACACTCTTGTAGTGTACACACACATGAAGCCTACACTCAGCAAAGAATCATGGTTCAGCACCTGCTGCGAGCTCACCCGCGTCACCGCGGTGAGAGGCGCTCAACGCACACTCACACCTGTAGCGTACACACACACATGAAGCCTACACTCAGTAAAGAATCATGGTTCACCGGAGCAACTCAGATGTGAAGTTCATATATTTATTAAGGTGCCAACATAGTGGACTGACATTTTGACGTTTACCACGTCTTCATCAGAGTCTACACTCAACAGTGTAGCCTACACTCACTCATATACAACATACCCCCACACACACACACACACACACGATAGGTCATTCTGTCACATACACTCACCTGGTTTTCTTGAGCACATTCTCACGTTTGGCACATGCTTTCAATGTACATGTGGAAGTGCATTGTGTGTACAGTATATTACATGATACTACACTTGCATAGTTGACCCAGTAAACATGCAAGCCCAACACAGTGAGTGAAAAACCTGAAAACCTGTAAACCCAAAACCCTGTCAAGTGTATTGTGTGTGCTGTATTCACCCTCTGTACGTGTACTGGTGTGCTGTATTTGCCCCCTGTACGTGTACTGGTGTGCTGTATTCTCCCCCTGTACTGTACTGGTGTACTGTATTTCCCCCCTGTTCATGTACTGGTGTGCTGTATTTGCCCCCTGTACGTGTACCGGTGTGCTGTATTTGCCCCCTGTACGTGTACTGGTGTGCTGTATTTGCCCCCTGTACGTGTACTGGTGTGCTGTATTCTCCCTCTGTACTGTACTGTACTGGTGTGCTGTATTCTCCCTCTGTGTGTACGCTGTCCTCACTGTTGTGCTGGCGTGTGGTGTGACTGGGCTTGGCTGACAGCACTGTGTGCTGCTGTGTCCCCAGGAGCTGGAGCGGGCCTGGAGAGATCACGACCGGCTGGAGGCCGACGTCACCACCGCCAAGACCAACCTGCTGGAGAGACTGGAGGCCCTGGGCAGCCCACAGGTTTGTTCTGCACCGCCCTTCTACCATGTCCCATGTTGTATTTGTTTTACTTAGTCATTTGGCCGGCGCTTTTAACCAAAGCAACGATACGTACGTCAATTCTTACGTCAATTCTTACAACTTTAGGCCAGTTTCCCCCAGAGCGTTGACACAACAGTGGGAACCCTCAACTTTTCTGGCTGCTGCTTGCTAGTCCAGTTCCTTAGTCAGTGCTAAGCTTTGTATGTGGCCTTGTGTACCATTTCCGACATTCTGCCTCTGCTGTACACAATGATTCTTTACGCCTCTTAAGAACAATCCAAAACTTCCATTAGTAGAGCCAAGAAAAGGTGTTTGTTCCAGAGTTTGCATTTGCTTAAGTGAGAGCGGTGAAAATTGCTTGGTGTCTCTTTTTTCATGCTGCAGCAGGAGAGAATAGACAACAACCCTCCCCTCCGTCGCTCCTAAAAATAACACTCAGCTCTCACCTCATCTTGTCCTCTCACTCTCCTCCCTTTTCTTTGACATTTGCCAGCTGACTGGTTAACAGAAATACCAACTGAAAACATGCTGGGCCAGGGTAAAAAAAAAGTAGCGAAAAATATCCTCCAGACGTCTAAGGTTATAAGGCTATAGAGAGTGCAAAGCTATTTTGCGAGCTGTTACGGTCACAGGGTTGAAGTGGTAATTGTTTGTAGTGGGGATTGCTCGTGCTTTGATCTCAAACATTTACTCTCGGCTTCGTGTACTGTAGAAAGCTCTATCGCCGATCGTCATAGTTCCCTCGTCCCAAATTGACAGGATGCTTTCCTCTTTTTTTCTCGCGTATGGGCATGGTGCGTGTCGCGGCAACCCAGACCCCAGGCGACCATCCTGACAGCCGCAAAAATGCCTCCCGCGCCACCTCCCGGCCCTCCGCGCCGCCAGTGCCCATTAGCTAAAGAGGAGCAGGTAATTAGTTTTAACACCTGCGAGGGCTCCCGCTCTCGTTAGCGGCGAGCGAGCAAAGGAGGGGGAAGGAGGGAGGGAAGAAAAGGCCCTCTGATGCGGTTATTAAATTTCACCCCGTGCGAAAATCTAAAGGGCTGACCACCATCTTCACACCCGACTAGAAGTCAATTACTGACCCCCCCCTCCTCCTCCTATCGGATGTTCCAATGCTCCTAAGCATGGGTAATTGAAGGAAGGACATTAGGGGGTGTCGGCCTGACTCCCGATGAAGCAGGGTCCTCAGCACATGAGAGCGTGATAGAGAACGGGTATCTCTTAGCAATAAAGAGTGAATGTGACTGAGTGGATAGCAAGCGACAAAGTGTTCATTTTTATAAGCAGAGTGTGACAGGTGTTCAAACTGCGACAGAACATTTCTCCCTCATTAAAAGCTGTGGCACATGTTGATTGGCAATTTATGATAATGTTGTACAGCATATGGCCATGTTTTTGCTTGTAGGACTACAATAAGATTTTATTGTACTTATGTTTTTGTGTGTGTGTGCATGTGCGTGTGCGCATGTGTGTGTGTGTGTGTGTGTGTGTTTGTGACAAGCAGACAGAGCCCCCAAGCCAGCAGCATGTTCAGATCCAGAAGGAGCTATGGCGGATCCAGGATGTGATGGAGGCTTTGAGCAAAAACAAGCCACAAAGAAGCGTCGACACCAGTGAGTCTTTTTGACAGAGAGAACTCCCACATGCACGTGTGTGTGTGTGTGTGTGTGTGTGTGTGTGTGTGTGTGTGTGTGCTAGAACTTACACACTCTCAAAAGTACACACACAAGCCCTCGCATTTACACACGCGCACACAGCAAGGAATGACAACCAAAATGGATTCCGCTAACCTGGAGAGCACTCCAGGGTCTCTCTGCCAGATCTGATCATGTGTTTCCAACCGGAATCAAATCTCACTCGCTCCTAGTCTAGGCTGTTATGACAAGAGAGAGATACTGTTTCAATTGACCTCACTTGATTAAATAAAGGCTAAATACAATTTCAAGCTTATACACAGTGCAATGACACACACTGATAGAGCAGATACTACAGTCTGTGTGCAGATGATCACATTAGGATGCACCAGTGGACATTATGCCTTAGGGGGAAACACAAACACAGTTTCTCCCTAAAAATGTAACATGTCTGATGTCTCTCCTCGTCTGTTTTGTTGCAGGCTTCCCCGGCACAAAATCGGTAACAAATGTACACAAAAATGAGGTGAGTTGTACAGTTGCTGTCAGAAAGCCACTCATGGAGAAGGGAAAGTGAAATACACAAATACACTGCTGTCACACTGCTGTCTAACTGTTATGCCTCGCTGATAACAGCTTCACTGTTACTAATTGGTGCTTAGCACTTATCAAAACTGACTGGGGTTTTGCATCAGTGCATCCTCAACTTCCTGAAAGGACAAACCCTCCGTCCTCCACCGTTTTTGTCTGCTCTGTAGGAGGTAGACCCTGTGCCCCCTCGACCCCCTCTTCCACACTCCTATGAGAGCGGCGACTGTTCGCCCATCGTGCCACCCGTGACCCCCTCCACTGGCTCCGGCACGGGCACGGGCACCGGCGCCAGCCAAGGGCACCTGCCCCGGCCTCTCCAGCACCAGAGGAACGGCGCCCAGAGCGTAAGACGCCCCCCCGCTCAGTGCATTTTGTGGTGAAAACATCATCGTCGTCAGACGCATCTTCATCCTCATCATCTTCCTCCTCCTCCTCCTCAGCTCATGATGAACTACCATCACAGCCATTAGCCTTTAGCCTTTAGCCTTTGGCCATTTGCCTTTTGGCATGAAGTGTGCCCCGGCTTCCTTTCTCTCCTCATGGATGCATTTTCCCCATTCAGCCTCTTCTCATGTGCTTATTTCGATTCATTCCATCCATCCTGTTGCTGGAGATCAATCATGAGTGTGCAGTGGTGTGCATTTGGAGCTTGACCCAAATTTTTTCAGTTTGAGTCTTGCTATGGTGTGTTTTGATTTTGACTGTGGTTGTGTGTTGGCTTTGCCTTGAGCTTGAATTCATGAAGTCTAGCTCGTGGTTCATGCGCCTCCCATGTGTGGTGTTGTGTTGTGGTGTTTGTTGTGTGTTTGTGATACTTTGTATCATCATCTTCAGTGCATTTTCTTTAGTATCTGGAGAAAACCTTTGTGTGGTGTGTAGCTGCTGGCATATCCATCCGTCCATTCGTGAGCCATGTTGTGTGCTGCCCCAGTGCCGTGTTTGACCCCAAGTGACCTCTTGTGTTCGTGACCCTTAGGCCTGGTATCTCAGACAAGCCTAGTCCTGGCAGTAGAATGTAGCCGATAGCAGTCCCTAAGTACCTTTTAAAATCAGGAATGAACTGGACTCAAGTCCAGAATCATGCTTAGGCTTTGGTCTGAAACCCAGCCTTCGGTGTACGTAGTGTTGGTCTGTCGGTGTGCAGTAGTGTTGGTGAGTCATGTGTTAAGGTCCTCGCTCTCCCCCAGGGCCCAGACTACCGCCTGTATAAGAGCGAGCCGGAGCTCACCACCGTGGCCGAGGTAGACGAGTCCAACGGAGAGGACAAGACCGTCGAGCAGGCTGCGGAGAAAGACTCCGCCAGCGCTAAAGGTGCCTGAACGTCAACCAGTGGAACCACGGTGTAGAACACTAGAACATCAAGCGGGGCTGGTTGGAGTCACTCAACTTAACGCTCTTTCCCTCTGTATGTATGTATGCTCAGGAATGCCCTATCCGGTTGGCATCGTGCCTCCCAGAGCAAAGTCGCCCATAACCGAGTCCTCCAGCATCGCGTCCTATGTCACTTTAAGGAAGAGCAAAAAGCCTGACTCCAGAACAGTAAGTGCAGCTCACACAAGACAAAAAAGGGACTCTTCAGAGGCGGCTCTGAGAGAGAACCCTTTTTGTCAAGTAGCTTCTTGCAGTAGAACGGTTTTAGTCATAGATTCAGAATTGTATTTAGAGTGATTGGGGTAAGAAGGTTTGGGTTAGTTTCATGTAACATATGTGTATGTAATAGACACAGGTTCTGGCCAAGGGTTTGCATATAGACAATGTGAATGTTATATGTTTTTGATACATTTGTCCTACAGCTCGACCTGGTTATATTCATTTCATCATATAATTGAAAAGGTTGCAGACAGAAATCATGCCATGAATCTGCAGGAGCATCGATCCACTCCTGGTGAGGGATTTGGTCTGCCAATGGAGATGTATAAACATGACCTCGAACATCACTCGGGAATGCCTCATCAATTCTGCATTGGATTTAGATCTCGTCCCTGCAAGAGGCACGAATGAAATTCTCATTTTTCTCCATTTGCGGGCCATAGTCACGTGTCCTGTGAACAGCGGCAGCAGCAGCAGCAGTATGCTGGACCATGTGCCAGCCCATCTGCCTCCTCAGCGGTGACGTGACGACTTGGACGCTTGAGGGAGGTGGCTGACATTGACCCTCTAAGCTACGATGGCTGGTTTCAAGCCATGCCAGGACCCCCCCGCCGATGCCATCTAAATCTCTCACCTTGAAGGAGCCACCTACGAAGTCATTACTTTGGGAACACGATGGCGCCTGTGACCATGTTGTACTTCTCACAAGTCTGGCAGTTTATTTTTACTCTTTCAGATTCTCGCTTCACAACTGCTTTTGCGGACAGTGCCTTAGCCTTGAGTCTTCATATCCCGATCACATGCTGTCTTAACATGTGCAGTCAGTAGCTGTGGAGTGCTGCACTGGTCTGGCAATTAGATTAATATTGCTTTGAAGATACAACGTGCCAGCATATTCTGTTCCTCTTGAACCAAATCATTCCCTTTTTTTTTTCAATGAAAATGATATCAAAGTTTCTCCAGCTGTGCCTCTCCCCAGCTGTTAACTGAAAGAGAGGAGGATTGATGTCTCTGTTCTCAAGCACTCAATAGGGCAATAGGGTGCCAAAATGGCAATAGGGTGCCATTTTTTGCACTGAACTCTTCAACTCTTGAGCTACAATATCAATATACCCTCCACACGTTCCTTAAAGAGCTTGCAATTGAGTTGGCCAGACCCTGGTTAGATGCCAGTATACAAGTGTCAGTCTTGTCAGTCTAGAGATCAAAGATTCTAGAACAGAGCTCTGTTCTAGAATCTTTGGTCTAGATGTTGGTGCACATACAGTTATGTGTTTTTGTTCCAAGTCTTGTCGTTGTCGTGCGGCGCGATGACACTGTTCTGTCCTCTGGCGCAGGAGCGCCCCCGCAGCGCGGTGGAGCAGAGCGGCAGCGGGCCGCTGGAGGGCGTGCGTCCCCGGATGAGCGTGGAGGAGCAGATGGAGCGCATCAGGAGGCACCAGCAGGCCTCGCTCCGCCGCCGAGACTCCAGCGGGGGGGCCCAGGAGAGCTCGCTGTCCCGCAGCTCCTCGTTCAACAGGGAGCAGATCTCCATCAACCCCTACTACACCCTGCAGGTAAACCCACCTGTCAAGCTATACTAAACCCTGCAGGTAAACCCACCCACCATACTATAGTAAAACCTGCAGGTAAAACCACCTGTCAAGCTATACTAGACCCTGCAGGTAAACCCACCTGCCAAACTATACTACACCCTGCAGGTAAAACCACCTGCCAAACTATACTACACCCTGCAGGTAAACCCACCTGTCAAGCTATACTAGACCCTGCAGGTAAACCCACCTGCCAAACTATACTAAACCCTGCAGGTAAACCCACCTGCCAAACTATACTAAACCCTGTAGGTAAACCACCTGCCAAACTATACTAAACTCTGCAGGTTAAACCACCCACCATACTATAGTACAACCTGCAGTTAAACCCATCCACCAACCAAACCCCTACTACACCTGTCAAACTTTACTACACCCTGGAGGTAAACCCACCATACTATACTACACCCTGCAGCTAAATACGCCCACCAAACTATACTACACCCTGCAGCTAAATCCGCCCACCAAACTATACTACACCCTGCAGGTAAACCACCTGTCAAACTATACTATACCCTGCAGCTAAATCCACCCACCGAACTATACTACACCCTGCAGGTAAACCTTTCCACCAACCCCTACTACATCCTGCAGGTAAACCTACCTGCCAACCCGTACTATAACCACCTGCAGGTAAACCCACCGGTCAAACTACTGTATACTACCACCTGCTGGTGAAACCAATAGCTCCATACTACAGGTGAACCCGCTGACCTGGACCGCTGGCACTGGCCAAGAGACGGACTTGGGCAGGGCTGTTTTCTGTGGTTTGGCTTAATCTCTAATCTTTGTACTCAAGTGTTCGTGCATGCCGCCCATAATCTTTTATTTGTTTTCATCTAGGCCCTTTTATTGAGTGCCAGTGTGTCAGTGGGCTCAAATGTTTTTTGCAGTGTTTTCCATGTGCTTGAGCTGGTTTAGACTACCTTATTTGCCTTTAGTCTAGTTTTTAATAATTAAACAGCTCCACTGTTGGCTCATTCTATTTAAGTTTTAATCAAACCCCGCGTATGTCCACCCGACCATACACCCACGCCTTTTTGAAGAAATCGTCAGGCCCCTCGGACTTGAGCGAGATATCACGAGCGCTTTGAAGTGTTGAGCGTGCCTAGTTCATCACATTCTTTAAAAAAAAAAAAAAAAAAAAACGTTTGCATGAAGGCAGATACCCAGCGTATCAAAGGCCATGAATAATGCAGCCCCCCGCCTGGGCTGGAGCCCGGTGCGGTGTGGCGTAGCGTAGCGTAGCGCCCGGCCTCGCCGTGTCCTTCACAACGGAGGAGCCCGAGGCCCTCGTTGAGATGCCGGTCATGCTCGGCGCTCGTCTGGTTGTAAGCCTCCGCTGACAGCAGACAGCGTGTCATGGTGTTGATGTCGAAGGGCCTCTGCTCCAAACGCGGAGGAGCAGAGATAGGGCGCCGCTCTCCAGCTCTGCACCGTGTCAGCCCGTTACCTCTGTCTGTCACCACAAGTTATAGTTTGATCTGTGAAAAGGACTTTAGCTGTCCTCCACAAACTCCACACACATACAGTACACACGCACACACCTTGTTCAGGACTTCACTTGCATTGTGAAATGAAAGCTGGATGGATCTTTTTTGGGTGCTGAAGTTGCAGCTTGTAGCACCGCATTATGTAATAACACCGCATTATGTAATAATGTAATAAATGTGCACGCCATTATGTGATAATTGCCGCATTCTGTAATAATCTGCCGCATTATGTAATACACTTCTTGAACGCAATATGTAATACATTTTGCCGCATTATGTAATAAGTTATTACATATTGCGGTTGTTACTACATAATGCGGGTGTTGCGTTTTTTTTTTTTTGCCAAATGTAACAATTGGTGCATTATGTAATAACCAACCAAAATTTACATTTTCATTGATTAAAAACAGCTTGATAATGTGTATTTTACTCAAAATTAATGCTTACAAATAAGTATTAATTTAACGATGCAATTAAGTATTTAAGCAACTAAATGAAAAACAATTCAGCTGCAACATACAGCCTAACACACTGATCACACAAAGGAATTGCAGAATAATAAAGTGAATTTTAACAATGTTCTTTACCTACAGTAAAACAGGCCATGACTCAAATTTCACACACATACAGTATAGCCAAACTATCAGTATATGGAGGGAACTGCCTATCAGAATTCCCTTTGATTTATGCTGTTCAGGCACTTAGCCTAAGCCAGTACTTGATATTGCTCCTCCTGCAAGGTACTGATTGGGACTCAGTACTGGCTAGGCTAGGCCTGCTAGTGGAAAGGCAATGTTTAAACGTAAGTTATTAGGGCCCGAGCACCGAGGTGCTGAAGCGGCTGCACCATAGGTGCAAGGCCCTATTGTTTGATTAAATTTCTTACAGGCCACGTTTTGCCTTTTTCACCAACTTGGCATGCTCTAAATTTGTCAGCTATGTGTGGAATTGGTAACACTACTAAGTGACAGAGCTCTGGCCTAGGGTGTGGCTCAGGGACTCTATAGCGCCACCTAACGCGTTGTCTGTTGTGGTTGACACATACATTCACGGAAATGGCCCAGATTTGGTGGACATGTGTGTTCTATTAATCTAAACAATTTTACATTTCAACTTTATAGTGAATCTTAGAAGAATTTGAGTTATGATTATGTTTATGATTTCTGCACATCACATATTTTGAAAAAAATCTCCTAGACGGTTTATCGAAATCATGTCATATAAGCACTAAAATGATCTTGAGGGGTTGCTCAAGAGGAATTACGACCAGATTTTTTAATTGTCGAAGTATATCGAAATGGCGAAGGTTTGAATTATGACGTCTTATCAAGAAACAGGAAGTTGGTGTTATAGGCAGAAAAAAGGTTTTAAATTGGATGTAACTTGGCAGCTACATGTGGAATTGCTTCTGCTAGTCAGAGACAGAGCTCTGGCCTAAGGTGTCGCTTAGGGACTCTATAGCGCCACCTAGTGCGTTGTCTGTTGTGGTTGACACATACATTCACGAAAATTAACCAAATTTGGTGGGCTTGTATATCATTGCTATCGCTAGTCAGAGACAGAGCTCTATCTCTATAGCGCCACCTAGCGTGTTGTCTGTTGTGGTTGACACATACATTCACGAAAATTAATCAAATGTTGTGGGCTTGCGTGTTATTGCTACCGATAGTCAAAGACAGAGCTCTGGCCTAGGGTGTGGCTTAGGGACTCTATTGCGCCATCTAGTGCATTGTTTGTTGTGGTCGACACATACATTCACGAAAATTAACCAAATTTGTTGGGCTTGTGTGTTATTGCTATTGCTAGTCAGAGACAGAGCTCTGGCCATAGACCTAAAAGAAATGGACAAACAGACTCCGTTGTTCCCAATGGGAGGGGGCTGAAAAAAAAATCTGTTTACTTTCCATCGTACTGCGCAGACTCATACTCATTTTGTGACGTTAGCCATCCTGTACATTGCTGTAACTGGTCTGATAGATGGGATTTTCAGAACAACTGTCAATCCATTATTAATGTTCGTTTTTAATATTATTATTTTGTTTACTTGCCTCTAGGTAATGCTTTACCCTATCAAACAGTAGGCTACCGTAGGCTACACGCTTTTTCATTGATCTTGCAAATGACTTTCCGTCATGGTTTTCGTGCAGGCTGGACTGAGCTTCTTATCCAAACATTACGGGGAATCTCCTGTCGAACGTTAGCTTCCCTCCAACCGACATGCTAACTATACTTTTTTGCGGGAAACCAACGTTATATACGGGGAAGACGTGAATTAGTTTTGCCTTCGATACCCTATATACTGTAGAATACACAGAAGCTATAAGGGCGACACAAGGCACATGTTACATGAAGTTATGGGATCGCAAATAAATCTGCAATCTATGGCCGTCCATGGGAGTTAGCAGAGTGTTGATAACCAGCTCAATTCGTGTCTCTACTTCCGGGAATATGCCTGCCCCCTTGGCTCTGGCCTAGGGTGTGGCTTAGGGACTCTATAGCGCCACCTAGCGCATTGTCTGTTGTGGTTGACATATACATTCACGAAAATGAATCAAATTTGGTGAGATTGTGTGTTAATTCTGCCGCTAGTCAGAAACAGAGCTCTGGCCTAGGGTGTGGCTTAGCGACTCTATAGCGCCATCTAGCACATTGTCTATTATGGTTGACACATACATTCACGACAACTAGGTAGGCTTGTGTGTTATTGCTGCAGCTAGTCAGAGAGCTTTGGCCTAGGGTGTGGCTTAGGGACTCTATAGCGCCACCTAGCCTGTTGTCTGTTGTGGTTGACACATACATTGATGAAAATTAACCAAATTTGGTGGGCATGTGTGTTGCTCATGCACATGCCCACCAACAATTACGTATTGCTTTGTTAGATTCCGAAATGACCGGGCCTGCCATCGCCGCTTGCAGCTATATTTATTATTATTAATTTTGTTTCGTTGTACTACAACAAACTAAGCAGGATTTAGACTGAGATACTGTGTCCTCAATGAACTTGAAAAGAAAACCTTTTATGTTAATGTGTAACATGTGTTAGCTTAGCTTATGGTTGGCTATGTCAACACCAGCTAAGTTAGCCAATAATAAATAATATCTGTTAACAGAAAACAGAATGCATGGCACACCCATCTTGTGCACAGCCCATGTTTAATAATTTGGTGCTGTATGTCTTATCTTTGCTGCTGCTTGAGCAAAGACAGAGATTTACTTGACAATTGTATAAAGTGGTTAACTATCAGAAGCACTTACCTCCAAACTTGATCTCATGACTAATATGACTGCAAATATTAATTGAAAAGAACCCCTTGTGCATTTAAATGAGCACAACCAAAGTTAAAGGTATACTATGCAACGTTTTTCAGTTAATCAATTCGTTCCATACTGTTATATATGATTAAATGGGTCATTACCGGTCGAACTGTGTTTTTGTTGGCCGCTCTAGTGGTCTGTAGCGGTAAACCACACTTGCAACTTCAGGAGACACCGGGCACGCACCAATGCTCTACTCCAGGAAGTGTCATGTAAAGTCTCATGAAAAGGCACGGCAGACTGACCGATTGAGAAGTTTTGTCAAATATACACGCTAAAGCTGTAGGGGAAGCTCTGCAGAGAAAAATGCAAGCATAAAACGAGCGAAAATGAAAAGTGAAAGCGAAACCGGCGATGAAATCGCCAATCCTGCATAGTATACCTTTAAAAGGTGGATTGTTACAATGTAAGCTGAGCAATAGTTAACATACTGTCCCCTTACTTATCATTTTTGAGCAAAATACACATTATCATGCTGTTTTTAATCAATGAAAATGTCAATTTTGGTTGGTTACTACATAATGCACCAATTGTTACATTTGGCAAAAAAAAAAAACGCAACAACCGCATTATGTAGTAACAACCGCAATATGTAATAACTTATTACATAATGCGGCAAAATGTATTACATGTTGCGTTCAAGAAGTTTATTACATAATGCGGCAGATTATTACAAAATGCGGCAATTATTACATAATGGCGTGCACATTTATTACATTATTACATAATGCGGTGTTATTACATAATGCGGTGCTACACAGCTTCTTATAACATCTTCAAAATTTCAAGTGGGTTGCTTTTTGGTGCTGTGAGTGTAATACATAATGTGTTTACTGTATATGTGTGTGTGTGTGTGTGTGTGTGTGCACGTATGTACAGAGCTCCAAGCGGGGGGGAGATGCGGTGTCCCCAGACAGACAGAGGTTGGAGGCTTCGCTCCAGGCTCTGGAGCAGGAGATGCTGGAGCGAGCGTCAGCCATGCTGAACACGCCATCCAGCCAAGAGCCCAAGCCTCCCAAACCCCCCGCACAGGTAATAAGCACTCCACACACACAGCACCTCACAGCTTGAGTCCCATCAATCAGGCAGTCATCAGCAGCTGATGTAATCGAGTGTTTATTTAAGACATCCTGATACTCTGGTAAGATAACTTATCTGTCTTGAGCTTAAGCCAAACCGGATTTTTAAGCACAGTGGGACTCGACAGACATTTTGTTTTTATCACAAGTCTATCACCCATAACCTTGTGAAGTTTAACTTTATCTATCGGAGGGACCTTTCTCTGTTTAGATAGAATCCATAATCATTTAAAACTCCACGCTCTAAAGAACTCACACACACATACATACTGTACATACAGTAGTATACATTGTCATCCCACTGTTTGCGATTTATTTGCTGTCGGGACTCTTCTCATTTTGCCTGTGCAGGAAGAGGAGTTGGCTACAGAAGAGAGTATGAATTCCCCTCTTGTGGAGCAAAGTAGCCCCAAAGTTGAAGAGGAACAAAAGAAGGAGGAGGAGGAGGAGGAGGAGGTGGAGGAGGAGAAGCAGGAGGAGGTGGAGGGGAGTGAGGAGGAGCAGGAGAGGCAGAGGAGAGAGGAGCAGATCCTCATGTTGGGTTCTCAGAACAGGTGAGCATGACATCTGCTCTAATCTACATCCACTTTGTTCTCATATTCTCCTTTATTATGTATTATTGTTGAACTCTATCTCTCTCTCTCTCTCAATCTCTCTAACTCTCTCTCTCAATCTTTCTTTCTCACACTCTGTTTCAATCTCTCCCTCTCTCAATCTCTCTAACTCTCTCTCTCAATCTCTCAGACTCTCTCTCTGTCTCTATCTCCCTCTATCAATCTTTCTAACTCTCTCTCTCAATCTTTCTTTCTCATACACTCTCTCTCTGTCTCAATCTCTCCCTCTCTCTAACTCTCAATCTCTCTTTCTCTCTCTCTGTCTCAATCTCTCCCTCTCTGTCTCTCAAATCCACCCTGTCTTCTCAGGGTTTTCCCTTTATCCTTTTGTTTTCAGTTGGCACAATCTATGTATCTGCTTACCTGTTTCATTTTTCCACTCGTTTATTCTTCAGCCTGCAGACTGCTGTGTTGGTCAGGGTGGGCACTGAGGAAGACGACGATGACGAAGAGGAGGTGGAGGAGCAGGAGGAGGTGAAAGATGAAGAGACGAAGAATAATGAAGAAAAAGAACAAACTTCTGAAAAGCCCCGTCAGGAGCTGGAAGTTGAGGCAGAGCAGGGCACGATAATCAACTACTCCTACGAGCTGCCAGATGAAACGAACAAACACAACCAGGTGGTGTCAGGTGAGAGAGAGAGAGAGAGAGAGAGAGAGAGAGAGAGAGAGAGAGAGAGAGAGAGAGAGAGAGAGAGAGAGAGAGAGAGAGAGAGAGAGAGAGAGAGAGAGAGAGAGAGAGAGAGAGAGAGAGAGAGAGAGAGAGAGAGAGAGAGAGAGCAAGTGAAATAGAGTGAACAGCATGTGGTTTATATTAGAGTTCCTCTCTGGTCTTACTCTGACCTGAGAATTGGGTTTGCCCTCAAAGCAATCAATCCAGATCTCAAGAAGGAAAAATGTGTCAGCTTTTTAAAATGTGCCTGGCTTAGTTTTGTGCTTCTTTTCTGTTGCATTGCCAAAAAACGCTCCGATCCTGAGGAGCTGTCATGTATTATGCTTTTGGCAAACCCCAGGGTGTGAAGGCAGGCAGCTAACCCAGCTTTGTGTTGCTTTCTATGTGTGTGTGTGTGTGTGTGTGTGTGGTTGGCTCTGTGTGTGTGTGTGTGTGTGTGTGTGTGCGTGTGCGTGTGCGTGTGCGTGTGCGTGTGCGTGTGCGTGTGCGTGTGCGTGCGTGTGGGTGTGTGTGTAAGAGAGAGGGAGAAAGTGTGTGTGACTGTGTTTGCATGTTTGCAGGCACACCTCATGTGTGTGTGTGGTTGGCTGTGTGTGTGTGTGAGTGTGTGTGTGTGTGTGTGTCTGTGTGTGTCTGTGTTTGCACTAACACACGTGTGCGTGCTACTATGTCGTTTGCAGTGAACAACCTTTCCACTCCGCCGCAGTCCCCAGCTTCCACTCCAACGCCGTCGTCTCCATCGCCCCCATCTCCTCCGCAGGTCGCCGACGGCTCCCACTTCATGTGTGTCTAGTGCCAACAGTAAGAGACCCTCCTCAGCCCCTCTCACCCCCCCCCCATCCATCCACTCACGCACTCACCCACGGCTGCTTCTGCTGGGTGCACTGCTGGGCCTCAGTAACCTGCCTCAGTTGTTACTGCTCTCGAGCAGCGTCTCACAAATCAGAAGGCTGCAGATGTTAAGAGCTCCTAGCAGGGCTTCACACAGCCTGACAGCTTTTGCACCGCAGACGCCGCCGAGTCGTGAAGTTTCACACTCCGCCAGAATCATAGAGATAGAGAGCGCTGGTGAGAATGAGTGCTGATTTCAAAACTGACAAGATCTTCATGCACTTTTCTGTTAAGGCCGTGTTGAAACGACTGACGTGGTTAGGTGTTTGAAGAATTTGCTATTAGTTTGTTGCAAAAGACAAAAGCACTTTAATGCCAGTAGAGTAGTCTATTTAATAAAAAGTTCTCCATCAAATGAAGCCAAAAAAAAGTACCTAAGTGTTCAAATAAGTAGCCATCCACCAGCTTCCATAATCAGATTCAAGATAAGTGCTGATAGTTAAGAGCCGCTGAAGAGATCAGAACAGCTCATGTCAAGAAATGAATTCTAATACAGACATGGCCCCATTTTAAGGTGTCCTGCCTTGAGGATGCATTAAGATCCTAGTGAGAGTTGGCTTACGCAAGGAGATTAACAGCAAGCTTCACCTCATCGCTGGTAATTCCCAGGCGCGTCCGCCATAACAGCTAATGAAATCGCAGCCATCAATCAGCCGCGGACTGCGCCGTACCCTGCATGTGAGCTCTCACACTCGCACAGTTGGCCAGACATACTGTAGCGTGTGGTGAGAGCCCCCCTCTTGCCCGCGTCAGAACCCATCGCTACGCAGTGATTTGTTAGGACTCTGCACCGCGCCGCATCGAACTGCACTGCACTACACTGCACTACACTGCACTCTCCTGGAGCAACCTCATCAAGTCCACACAAACCTCCTTCCTTCCTTCTTTTCTTTCTTCTCTCCCGCCCTCTTCCCCCTCTCCCTTTCTCTCCCTTTTCTATCCCTTTCTTTCTCTCTCTCTCTTTCCCTCTCTCTCTCTCTCTCCACAGCAGCTGAGACCTGGGCATCTGTGAACAGCCACACGTGAGAGAGTCGCGGAGAGAGAGAGAGAGAGCGAGCGAGCGAGCGAGAGACAGGGGCAGCGATGCAACTCGACTTCACTCAAGATGGCGGCCCGCGGCACCGCTCGGCATCTCCAGATGCCTCACGCTCAGCTCCCGCCGCTGCACCGTCGCAGCCCAGGCCTGGCCACACCGGTCAACATATCAACACGCTGGACCCCCCACACTCCCCTGTCCTACCTACCACATAAAACAGTGTTGCCAATATTACCATCCTCATCACCAAATTATTATTATTATGATTATTATTATGATTATTATTAGGGCAGAGTTTGTATTGTGTGTTTGGGGTGGGTATTTGTGTGTGTGTGTGTTTGATGAGCATGAGGTGCCTGTGGGCTGTTCGGTGGTGCGGTGAGGATGTGAGGCCTGCCCAGCTGAGTACCGGAGCACCTGTGCTCCGTTTCCATGCTCCAGGGTGAGGTCTTCTGGCGAGGGAGGGAGGGGGGGCGGGGGGGGGGGGGTGCTGTTCGCACACAGTCATGTGTACAAACACACAAACACACATGTGTTCGAGTGCACGTTTTAATGTGCTTGCCGTGCACACAGACACAGGTGCACACACTTGTAGGAAACAAACACTACGTAAAAACCCAATACATCTACACATCAACAGATAACACCCTGTTTATCTGTCTATCCCTCTTCCTCTCTCTATCTTCCTCTTCCTCTTACATGCACTCACACTCACATGCACATGCACGCACATGCTGCATACACTTCTAACTCATGCTGTACCCAAGCCATGCAAGTGTTATTCATTCAATTCAGGGTTACTCACTGTCTGTGTGTTTGAAAAAAAGATATAAAGAAAACTATGTCTCATTTTGCTTTTTACCAGTGTTGACATTGAACATCATAGATGAATTTTCTTTCTTACATCTTTTGCACTGTGTAACACCTTGTTGTTTTGTTGTAAACGAAAATCTGTGTTCAAACTGTTTATATATAGTTATATAAATAGAACATGTATTAACAATGCATTCAGCAAGGTGCCACTTTACTGCTGCAGATGGACATTTGAATATTTTATTGGGTTTGTAATTATTTATAAAGTCGGATAGTCCACAGCCCCTGCCACACTGTTGCCGACACACACATGAATGTTCTGGCTTCTGTATTTTATTTTTAATAAGGCTGAGATATATTTAAAACAGAGAGAAGATTAAAAGAGTATTAAAAGATTTTTAAATGGATTTAGTCTTGCACCCCCTTGGGCTTGTAGGACACATAGAGGACAAATAGCACATGTAGAGAAAAAAAGCAATAAGGATTCTGACGTTGACATTTCTGTAAAAAAAAATGTATAGACCATTGTGTATATAGTGTACACCATACTATGACCAGAGCAGAGATAAAAAAGAAAAAAGAAAAAGAAAATAACTATTATGAAGTTATACTTATTAGAGTCAATATGCAAATGTTCATATCTCATCTGTTTTATATCATGTGAAATAAATGTTGATGTTCCTATGCAGTTGTCTTGTGGTCATTTCTTGAAGAACATTTGGATTTTATGACCGGACAGTTTGGAGATATGTGTTTTTTCCCTTTTTGTGTGTGTGTGTGTGTGTGTGTGTGTGTGTGTGTGTGTGTGTGTGTGTGTGTGTGAGTAAGAGAGAGGGAGAAAGTGTGTGTGACTGTGTTTGCATGTTTGCAGGCACACCTCGTGGAATATGGTTGTTGCACCATACTTGAACCTCTCAAATCATTTCCAGTCAGGTCCTCGGTGTTGGAGATGCTTGCAGACGGTGGTTTCTGGTGTAGCATGTCAAGTCTCCCGAGAGTGCCTCCATGTTTTCCAGACACCTCACGGCTGCTCTGTTGTGTGTGTGCTTACACCAAGCCTGCAATCACCTGAGGTGGTAAGGCCTTTCATATCCCTGTAGGGTCCACAGGGACCTTTGCCCACAAAAAAAAATACATCTCAGCTTGAAATAACCTTTTGAGAGTGACTCATCCACGAGGGGTCAGTTGTCAGATGCATCACTGAGATGCAAACAAAGCCAAGGGACCTTTGCTGCTTCAAAATGTCCACCTGACTTTTGAGTTTTTGGGCGTGAGGTCACTGTCGAAATGCCAGTGGCTCTAAACTCGACACAAACGAGTACACACACACACACACACACACACACACACACACACACACACACACACACACACACACACACACACTGACTGAGCTCTGTTACATCAATCTACAGATGCAGGAAACAGGACTATTGCTGAGTTTGATGTTGCTAAATAATTTGGAGGCTTAGTTGGTGCTACACTGACATCTGTTATAATTGCTGCTTTTCTTGTCTTATTTAAATAATCCCATCTGCTGTGCTGTAAAACTTGAACAGCTGAGAGCCCAATGTTAAATCTTTAAACATCCACTACTTAGTGGATCAAAGCAGCTAGGTTTGCAGTCAATAATATGGGTACACGTTTTTGTGATTTTCGTTCCACCTGTCGGCCTTATGCGCGTAAACTTAACATAATCCTAAATGCAATACCACCATTTAAACGTGGGAATATGGCACATGAATTTCCTCTGTTGCGATTCTCTCGCATGCAGCTTATTTGTCTTAATTATTTTAGACCCTTGCAATCTAATACCTTGCCCTAATCCTCGAGAAATCGTTTAACCAAACCGCTGAGTTTGGCAATGATGCAACATTGACATCTGGTGGTAAAATGCGCACAGAGCAGACACCTTGCTTTTGGCCACTCGAGATGTTCACATAGCAAAAGGCATAGGCCTACACATTGGTTCTTTTTTTCCTGATGTTTAAGAACTGTTATTTATATCTTTAGTTTTGATTTAACTACTGCAATCTAAATGGTTATTCCCAGGCTGTTTCACCGGGCCTAGGAAACAAGAATACTCACGGCTCTGTCTATCTATGAGTAGATAATTGACTAGCCTATGGTTCACGTCGACTAATTTCATAGCAATAGTTAATTTAGAACATTATTGACTTTTTTCAATCTATAAAGTGTTAACTTCTGCAAAACGCCGTTGTATTGTTAAAACTGAGAACACGTGGAAACATTCACAAACGAAATGGCTACGTCATGAATCTCCGCCTCTCACGTCCCTGTTCAACCTCTCGTGGTGCATCTCTCGAAGCTGGTTGGGGAACGAGAGCGCACGTAGAGACTATCGTTCTGGCTTAACTTCGTGGGGGTACAAATCGAAAAGCTTTTAACGATTAAAAATGGCTACCACTTCCACGGATGGCACGGATCAGGAATCCTCTCCTTCAGGCGATCAAAATCGAACTCTGGAAACTGAGAAAAGCGAACAGAAAGCAGAGGGCCTCGCCTCGGAACAGGAACCGGTTGGAAACGACACTGTAAAAATGGACGTGAACGGTGGACAAGAAGGAGCAACAGAGGAGGACGAGAAACCATCGCCCGTACCCGAAGTCTGCCCAGAAACTACACCAACAGCTGTCATCGCTAAGGAAGAAAGCGATGTGGTAAATGATATGGATTGTGACCTTGCGGAATCCGGTAAAAGTCCGGAGCAGAGAAGCCATGCGAGCTGCAACGGCACCGGGGACGGGACGGGGGAGCCGAAACAAGAACAAAGGGAAGAGAACGTGTCCTCTCCCAGCGACTGCATGAAGAGTAAAGCCGATGATTGCACGGATAAAACCGATCATGGCATAAAGAGACGAGCCAGCGTAGAAATGTCTTCGTCCGACGGAGAGCCTTTGAGTAGAATGGATTCAGAAGACAGGTTTGTGGACACGCATGAAAGCGTAATTAGTTAAGACATATAACCTCCATCATAACTTCGGCGACACTGCACTGATGGTGTGTATGTGGGCTACTGATTGATTCACGATAATGGCTAAAGTTAACGCTTCAGTTGAGTTACTATTGTTGCTAAACAAGATACATTGTGCCTTGTCCTCCGGCGTCGACCTAACGGTGGCCCCAAAGTTCTTTTTCAGCTCTGACTGTTTATAGCCTACCTTTTGTTTCTCAAGTTCGATTGAACTTATGTTGGTTATGTCAGTGGGATGGGATGAATAATTACAGAACTGTGGAATAGGCCTATATTGGCCTTCTGACACTCGATTTCCTTATTTATACTGTCGCTTAGATCACAGATAGACAAACAAATGATTTTGCGCGGAGCTAAAAATAGTCTTTTGTTGTGATGAAGCTTGAAGACAGCGCAGATGATGGTGGAGGCTCACAAAATGCATGTGTGGATATTAGTGACTGTTTGAAAACGTTATACACCACCTTTGTCACTACTATTAGAATGAAGTTTATCCTTTATCATATTGACACGACATAGGCTAACAATTCGGTGTAGAAAATGTAGCCTGAACCCCGCCAGAACGAGTAAGAAACATCCATTGCCCTAAATGTAAATAAGTTGTCACAAAAATGAAAAAAGTGCGCATTTTAATTTATTCAGGGACAGGTTGCTGGTCATGTCCCCTTCGAGGTGGTCGTCAAGAACAGTTTGTTTTTTTTTGCTCGGCCTCCTAATGGCTGAAGAAAAAAGTGTTCCAATTTGGCCATATGGGACATCACAGCTGCATTGTCAGCTTCAAGTGATAAATTAACTGTAACGGTTAACATTACCCTATCCAGTCATATGGGAATTTCTAGGCTGACTAACATAGAATGAAGTCTCTTTAAACTCCTACACGTTTAAACCGCACCTGTCACATGGGGAAGTGCCAAAGTAGACTTTTCTCAAAACACATGTCGTTTCTCCATACTAGATACAAGAACTCAAGAACTTGGCATTAGGTCATCACAATTCTGTGAAATCACAGTGTAGCTTCTGTCTGCTGGCCTATTTTTCTCAGACTTTGCGCTTAGCCTCCCACTGCATATGGAAAGGGTGCAGAACGTTTTGACTGGGTTTATGCCGCTAGTCTTTTAATTGGCCTCCTTTTGACAGAAGCCTTGGGTCAGCCACTGGATTCTGCTCGGCTTGTCAGCAACCTCAGCCGAGGACATAATTCAGCCCCTCCGCCTGTCCCTGATGCAGCTGTTGCTGCCTTTTTTCTTCCCTCCTCCTCCTCCTCCTCCTCCTCCTCCACCTCCACCCAGAGTGCTTTGGGGAGAAGCTAATTCTTCCCATTTCCCTTCCCCTGTTAAGCACTCCCAGTGGGTTGCTCAGATGCTTGGGCTGTGAAGGAGAGATTGGATGGATGGATGGATTTGTTTGTGAGGAGGAAGATGGGCAGAACATGGTGAGCCTAAGAATGGTCAGAGGGAGAGAAGAAGGCGGCATAGCCTACATGAAGGGAAATGGATGAGAGAGAGAGAGAGAGAGAGGAATTCTGAAGGAAGAAAATGTGTGGCAGTGGCACAGAATGAGAGAGCGAGAGATGAGCCACTAGCTAAGAAAGGATGACAAAATGGAGGGGTGTTGTCAGGCTTAACGTACACTACGAAAGAGAAGAAAATCCATTTGAGGAGGATGGGAGACAGATAAATCACAGAAAGCTGGTCACACAAGAGACTGAGGCCAGACAGTGGAGACTGGAGAGAGAGAGAGAGAAAGGGGGGGTGAAGGGAGCCAGACTCTTAAAAAGAAAGGAGGAAAGAGAGAGGGAGAGAGACGGACGGACAGAGAGGGAGAGAGCGAGAGTCCTCTCTGTTTCCGTGTCCCGGGGCTTTGTCCGCGAGGGCTGGGGGGGGGGGGGGGGGGAGTGGGCTACGGATCTGGGGGTGTGAGAGCGGAGGCCTTGAGCCCTGCTGTTTGGGCAGCTGGAGGGCCTGAATGTAACTTTTGTTCCCACTCCTGGCAGCAGCCCGACCGCCACGCCAGAGCTCCACCGCAGCTGCCCCTCCGCTAGGTGTGTGTGTGTGTGTGTGTGTGTGTGTTTGTGTGTGACTGTGGGAGAACGTGTGTGTTGGTGGTGCACGCATGTAGATGTTCAACCAGATCATCTTTCTTATTTCTCATTGTTGGGTCTGTGTGTGTGTGTGTGTGTCTGAGTAAGTGGGTGTGTGTGGCCTATATGATACTCTTATTCATATATGGAAATGTAAGATTGTTAATGTATTGCCTTTCATGGTCTGTGAACAGCAGAGGCAGACTATATATATATATATGTGTCTGTGTGTGTGTGTGTGTGTGTGTGTGTGTTGTATGTAGGCCCTCTGTGTACGTGGTCATGTTTGTGGTGTGTGCTGGAGGCTGGCTTTGTGGTGGTCAGTGGCTCCTGTCCGGCAGTGCCCCCCCCCCCCCCCCCCCCCCCCCGGCTGCCCTGGCAGTTTGTCTTGCTGCGCTTGTAATTAGTGCAACTGTGGTTGGAAGCGCAGCTGTGGTTAAGCCAGCGAGTCTCCAGAGTTCTGGGTAAGCACAGTGCTCGCTCACACGCTGTGCGCTAACTACTGGATGGATGCTAACCGCGTCGCTCTTCGAGTCCTCGCCGCCAGCGCAGAGGGCTTTTTTATCGAGGCAAAGCTTAAAAAGGAGGATTAGACGACCTCGGTTTCACTTTTCGACAGATTGTCAGACGTCTCGCGTTTCAGGTAAGCGGGTTTTTGTCGAATGGAGACGTTGCACAGCTGCTTCAGGGAGTAAAGGTCAAAGACAGTTCGGTTGGCTACACCTTCAAATTCCCCACAAGCGAGCTGGTTGGTGCAGTCAATGAACATGAAGTCTAGGCCAGACCTCAACGAAGAACAGTGCAATGAGATGAAGTCATATCAAGACAGAAGGAGTGGGATTGAAGATCTCAATATTTGATATTGAACAGTTAGTTTGATAGATAGATATAGATAGATAGATAGATAGATAGATAGATAGCTACTTTATTGATCTCCAAGGGGACATTCAAGTTTGCAATTCGAGTGATGGACCTGGGCCGTGTCAACTACATTTTCGGTGCTTATTGGCCTTCCACTGAACCCTCTGAGATGTTTCCTAGCACCACATTTCTATCTGCCCTCCACCCTGCAACTGTCTGCGGTGTCCACTCCGTGCCCTGGCCAGTGCAGATGTCTCCCGCCGAGCGCCGCGCTGGCCGCTAAACGCTCACGCACGCTAGCGCCCCCCAGATGTGTCCGGAACGGCCCCTGCTGTTTCCCCAGGTGCTGCGCAGACCGAGCTGATCTCCTGTCAGTCTCCGCACACCCCACCTCCGGCCAGTCTATAAAACCGCTCGGTGGGTGGAGGCACCGCTCTGAGCCCTAAGTTGTGTCAGATGCGATGTCTTGTTTTCAGACGTGTAGACCCACACGCGCACACACACACATGACACACGTACACACACACACGTGTGTGTGTTTCCGTTCTGTAATGAAAGCCATGAGAAGGAGCAGCTTTGGCTGATGGTCAGGGTGAGCAGAGGGAGAGAGAGAGGGAGGTAGAGAGAGAGAGAGAGAGAGAGAGAGAGAGAGGTGGATAGGGGAAGTCGTGGCCAGAGAGCTGGCCTCAGCCGCACCTCGTCATCGTGTTTATGGGCGGACGAGAGCGCGTGGGAGCACGCTGCCCGAGTTCCACAGATGGGCTGTCTCACCAACGATCTCGCTCGCCCGCTCTCCTCCTGTCTGTTCAGGGTTTTTCATCTTGGCATCTGCCTTTCTCTCTCTCTCTCTCTCTCTCTCTCTCTCTCTCTCTCTCTCTCTCTCTCTCTCTCTCTCTCTCACTCTCTTTCTCTCTCTCACTCTCTCTCTCTCTCTCTCACTCTCTCACTCTGTCTGTCAGCTCCATTCAGAGAAGCTTTTTAAAGCATCGCTCTCACATCACAGTGTACTGCCAAAAGCAAGTGAAAAGAAACATGAAAGTACGAAAATAACAGCAGGGGAAACAAAAGGGAGGAACAAACAAACAAACAAGAGACGAATATCAACAGCTCTATCAAGCGCCTTTATTTCGCTCTCTCTCTCTCTCTCTCGTCTGCCCTGTTCATACACTCCCAACTAGCTCGCTGTAGAGATGATCGTACACCCAGTGAGTGTGCTCACAGTCGCAGATAATCACCAGCTTGGAGGGCTGTAGTGTGGTTGTTTCAAGGCATAATTGTGTCCTCCCGTTCAGACATCTGCTTCTGGTCATAGGTCTGGCCCACCCAACACACATACACACGCACACATACAGTACATACATACACGCACACATTCACACACTCACACACACACACACACACATACAGTACATACATACACGCACACATTCACACACTCTCTCACACACACACACACACACACACACACATACAGTACATACATACACGCACACATTCACACACTCACACATGCACGCGGTGTGTGGTGTCCACAGGAAGGCAGACAGGTGGAGATGTGCAGATGCGCAGGCCCCGAAACATTCTTTCATCACCTTCAAACCACATTTGTGTGTGTGTGTGTGTGTGCAGGCCCTCGCTACAGCGCGGGGTGTTAAAGAGGCCAGGATGCCGAGGCCGACCAGAGCCACGCGGTCGGTCATGCACGCACACACACACGCACGCTCACACACTCACTCACACTCTACCACCACCAGCAGAAGCACACTGTGTCTCAGACACGGCTAGCTGCCTCTGAATGGGCCACAGCAGATGGAAGCTGCCGGAGACCCCAGTGAAGGGCCGCGTTGGTGTTTCTTCTCTTCCTCCCTCTCTCTCTCTCTCTCTCTCTCTCTCTCCCCCTCTCTCTCCCTCTCTCCTTGTTGTTGTTGTGGGTGAACTCACCAGCCAGTCTCTCCCTCTCTCTCTCTCCCTTTCTCCTGTTTTTCCCCCCTATCCTCCAAATCCCTCTATTCCTTCGCCTCCAGCCAGCAGCACCCCCCCCCCCCCCCACCCCCATGTCCACATCGGAGGGCTGAGTTTGGGGCGCGTCCCCTCCCCGCTGCTGCCTATTCAAGTCCATTTAGGCCTCTTCACGCTACTTCACTAGCATTACTCCTGCACGGAGAGAGTAGATGGAGCGGGGGAGGGGCGTCCTAAGTGGAAAGATCTGGACAAGTGCAAATGAGAGAGAGGGAGGGAGAGGGAGAGAGAGAGAGAGCGAGAGAGAGAGAGAGAGAGAGAGAGAGAGAGAGAGAGAGAGCGCTACACGTGTGGAAAGAGCACAAAAGGTGTGCGAGGGGGAGAAAATGGGGGGAAGTTGTGCAAGGAAAGAGAAGACCAAGAGACGAGTGCTGGAGACAATTTTGGGTGCCTCTCATTCGTGTTTTATACATCCTCCCTTCCTTCCTCGGGCTTCGTCCTCACCGATCTGTACATAAAGAATGGTGGGGTGGCAACAATGGGATAGTCCATCCAGTGTTAGTTATACTGTAGATCAGTGGGAACAAGCCTGGAGGATCGAGCATTGAGGATCGAGGAGGGATGTTGAGAGGCACCCTTAGTATGTGTAGAAGCCGTGCTGATAACCAAAGGGCTCGAACCGTAACCGATCTTCGGAGCGCAAAAGAGCGAGACGGCTGTATTGGCCGCTCGAAGGCCCAGCGGGCTGATCTCTGTCCGTGGTGGAGCGAGAGCGTCCAGCGCAGCTGCAGGTCTGGCCTTCTCCTCAGGCGGCGGGAGCCTCTCGCTGGGCCTCCCTGTGGCCTGGGCCTGCGCTGGTTCACTTGGCCAGTGTAAACAGTGTAAACAGGCCGCCGTGTTTTTGTGTAAGCAGCGTAACTCGCCATGGATGTGCTGGTGCAAACAAAGTGCCCTGGAGACTAGCACTCCAGAGAACGGCGGTCCTGGAAACCCATTTCTCTCTCTCTCTGTGTGTGTGTGTGTGTGTGTGTGTGTGTGTGTGTGTGTGTGTGTGTGTGTGTGTGTGTGTGTGTGTGTGTGTGTGTGTGTGTGTGTGTGTGTGTGTGTGTGTGTGTGTGTGTTCAGCAGTCAGTCTTAGGACCTCAGTATCAGCAGAGCTTTTGGACATTGTACCGAACATGGCCCTTGTAATGACCAGGGATTCCCAATACCCGCAGACGTTCTGTCATCATAACGACACAAACTAGCAGAACATGATAGTTATGCATCACACAAGTGTTGTCACTGTCAACTGTGCTTGAGAGCGCAGCTGTTTGAGAAACATCTTGATCGAGCTTTCTGTGTGTTGTCTGATCATGTAGTGTGTGTGTGTGTGTGTGTGTGTGTTGGAGAAGGTGATGCCACCTCTATCATTACCATACATAGCCTGCTTATTTACTTATTCATGTGGTTGGGACTATTGGCCCAATGTTTGTATTGTCAAGTGAAACATAACCGGCTCTTTGTGAATGTTTGGATTCTGTGTTGTTTTAATCAGTAGTGGTCATTCCAAATAAAATAATCAAATGTGTGTGTGTGTCCGTGTGTGTGTCCGTGTGTGTGTCCGTCTGTGTGTCCGTGTGTGTGTGTCTGTGTGTGTGTGTGTGTGTCCGTCCGTGTGTGTGTGTGTGTGTGTGTGTGTGTCCGTCCGTGTGTGTGTGTGTCCGTGTGTGTGTGTGTGTGTGTCCAGTATCAGCAGCACTCTGATGGACCTGGAGAGCACGGCGTCCAGCGGCCGCTCCACGCCGGCGATGATGAACGGGCACGGTGGCGCGGCGGTCCCCGCCCCCAAGGGCTCGTCGTCGTCGTCCTACCCGTGCTGCTGGGACCAGTGCCACATGCTGTACAGCAGCAGCCCCGACCTGGCCGAGCACATCCGCGGCACGCACGTGGACGGCCAACGAGGAGGGGTCAGTCTCACCGGCCGCCTGTCTCTCTCTCTGTCTCTCTGTCTGTCTGTCTGTCTGTCTGTCTCTCTGTCTGTCTGTCTGTCTCTGTCTCTCTGTCTGTCTTTCTGTCTGTCTGTCTGTCTCTCTGTCTGTCTCTCTGTCTGTCTGTCTGTCTCTCTGTCTGACTGTCTGTCTGTCTCTCTGTCTGTCTCTCTGTCTGTCTCTCTGTCTCTCTGTCTGTCTGTCTGTCTGTCTGTCTGTCTGTCTCTGTCTGTCTCACTGCTTTCCTCACTGCTTGCCTTGGTCGGCTTTCCCAGATTCGCTAAGAAGCTCTTAAGTGCTAAGCACTTCTTAGGAGCGCTCTAAGAATGTTATAAGAACGCTCCTAAGAAGTTCTTAGCACTTAAGAGCTTCGTAACGAATCTGGGAAACCCGGCCATTGTTTGTTTAGAATGGTGCAGTAGTCTCATATCGACATACTCTCTTTCTACCTGCCTGTCTGTCTGTCTGCCTGTCTGTCTGCTTCCTTGTCTCACTGCTTGCCTGTTTGTTGAGAACGGTTCTGCAGTCTCACATGACTTACTCGACCTCCTTTCTGCTTTTTTTATTGCTCTCTCCATTAGTTCTTGCCTCTCTCTCTCTCTACTCTCGCTCTCATGATCTCTTCTTCTTTTCATTCCTCCATCCCTCTGTTCCCGGGGGCTAAGCAAGTATGCATGTGAGTGGGTCTGCTCGCATCCAACAGCGCCTGTAGCATCGTGTTCTGCAAGTTGCTCACTTTTTTTTTGGTTGTTGGTCAGGAGGATTATGCCTTTACAAGGATAATACACACACACACACACACACACACACAGATAGATATAGATGCAAACACACACACCTATTTTATTTGAAATAACCTTTTCAATAGTTCTCTCTCAGTCTCGCTCTCGCTCTCCATACCATACCACATTCTCAGGAGGGCTGAACAGACCCACAGAGTCTCTCTCCCTCTCTCCCTTTCTCCCTCTCTCCCTTGCCATCTCTGTATCTGTCCATCATGTGCTCTCTCCTCCACCGTGTTGCTAGCTCTCTATCCGCTCTTGGCGATGAAAAAAGCCCAGCTGCAGACAGGAGTTCAAATGGTTGTCAGCCCGTCTGTCTGCTCCCTTTGTTCCCACTCCTCTCTTTTCATCCTCCTCCTGTCTGCGCACAACTTTTTCACTAACTTTATTTATTTATTTATTTATTTATTTTGTTAACCTTCAGCATGAAAAAAAACATTCCTTCCATCATGCCATGAGGTTGTCAGGGTGTGCATAATGTTGACTTGGGGCGTGAGTTGCTTCAGGCTAACTTTGTCTCTGTGCAAACTTTAAACACACTACCTATCACACACACACACACACACACACACACACACACACACACACACACACACACACTTACTCATGCGTAACTATTACATATTCACAGGTGTACAGGTAGTCGTGACTCGTGAGCTACTGGTTGACATTCATGTGTGTGTGTTTTTGCAGGTGTTTGTGTGCCTTTGGAAAGGCTGTAAGGTGTACAACACGCCCTCCACCAGCCAGAGCTGGCTTCAGAGACACATGCTATCCCACAGCGGAGACAAGCCCTTCAAGGTAAATAAGACTGCTCACGCACCCACACGTACACACAGAGAGCGAGAAAGCACTTTCTTTCTTTCTTTCTTTCTTTCTGTCGCTCTGTTTCTCTCTCTCTGTCTCTCTGTGTATAGAGGCAGGCACAGACACACTCTCGCAAACTCCCAAACTCGCCTAAAGAGGTTTGAGGATGGACCTTTTCCCTCTGCTGCCCCCAGACTCTGGAATGCTCCTCCAATTAGCATTAGGTTTGCTGAAAATGTTGAGTGTTTTAAGGGCAACTGAAGACCCATTTGTTTAGTCCTCCCTGACCACCTGAGGCCCACACAGACTACAGAAGTTTTGGAACAAAACTTATGAACATAGCTTTTTTTAAAAACGTTTTGCTAAAATATATTTTAAAGGTTTTTCATTTTGTTCCTTTGATTTGTGACCTTTCAAAGCGAAATCAGTCGTTTTGCGCACAACGTTATTTTGAGAAAATCAACAATAACAAACTTCCGGGTTAAAATGTTGAATTTCACGTTTTCGCATAATTCGACTGTATACAGTCTACAGTTTCATATTGTGAACGCATTTCACGGAAAAACATACGTTTTCACTGTTAAACCCGGCGAAGATTGAACACATTTGCTGTCATTCCCGTTGTGCACGCGTCGCTTAAAAAGGTGATTTCTCCTCTTCTGGCATATCATGACAGGAGAACCATGTCAACTTTGGATGCGGTTATCTTAGCGATAGTTTGTGTAATACCCTCGATATACATATCATTGGAAAGCTTAGTTTATGGCCGTTCACGTGAGCACAATAACTTAATTTAATACATTTTACCGAAACGACTGGTTCCGCTTTCCAGGGTCACATTTGTTTTCAAGAAGATAAATTGTATCTGTTTTATTCATTTATCCTTAGATATTTTACTTCTATGCTTTTTTCATGCATTTGTGAAGCACTTTGTGATCCTGCTTGTGAAAAACACTATATAAATTAAATGTACTTACTTAGTTACTCTGTAAACTTATATTTAACTATTTTATCCTGAATTTTATCTCCTAAATTCAAGAAATTGAGGAACTGACCTGTACCTGTCACTTCCAGTTTACTAAGTCAACACAACACCATTAGGAAGAAGTTTTCTGAATCCCCTTCTTTCCTCAACAGTGTGTGGTTGGAGGCTGCAATGCCACCTTTGCCTCCCAGGGGGGGCTAGCGCGCCACGTGCCCACCCACTTCAGTCAGCAGAACTCCTCCAAGATGTCCAGCCAGGCCAAGCTGAAGGAGGAGTCGCCCTCCAAAGCAGGCATCAACAAGCGGAGGAAGCTGAAGAACAAACGTCGACGCTCGCTGCGTATGTGTCCATCCCTGTCTCTCTCTCTCTCTCTATCTGTCTATCTATCTGTCTTTCTCTCTCTCTATCTCTGTCTGTCTATCTGTCTGTCTTTCTGTCTCTCTATCTATCTGTCTATCTATCTGTCTTTCTGTCTGTCTCGCTCTATCTGTCTATCTATCTATCTGTCTTTTTGTCTGTCTATCTGTCTATCTATCTGTCTTTCTGTCTGTCTCACTCTATCTGTCTCACCCTATCTGTCCACTTCACCCACAGTACTCATCTCCTGAAAGGTTCTCTTCTTCTGTCTCTTCTTTCTCTTGCCTGCTCCTGGATGAGGTCTTTTCTCTTCAGTCACCATTGCTGGGTGTTTTTCTCTTCACTCTTCTAGTCCTAGTGATTCATCTCTCTAAGGGTCCCTTGCACACTTATTCCACTCGGTCAGACACGCACACACACACACACACGAGAGCGGTGGAACACTGATCACTTCTTTGAGTTAAATTTGCTGTAGACCTTCTCACAGGCCGGCTGGTGTGGATTTGCTATGAGGGCACTTTCAAGCCACCATGCTTGTTGGCACCAGGGGAACTAACCGATAAGGTGGACCACAGCCATAGTCGGATGAGAAAACAATGGTGTGCGCGTGTGTTTGTTTGTGAAGGTGAATGCGTGTGTGTGAGGTTATGTGCTTGTGAGAGGAAGTTGGCTGCTGGAGACTAACTGCTGCAGTGCCAGTGTTTTTGATGTGGTCACCGAGAGTGTGTGTGTGTGCAGTGTGGTGTGTGCGCACCAGGCCTCGGAAACACTTCAGCTGGGCGAGACTGCACTTGGCCTCCCGGCAGCACTGTGGCGGACACACACACACTCACACACACACACACTTGAATGAGTGCTGCAGTTGCATACTGTTTAGATCATTTGAATGTGTCAAAGCAGTGTCATCAATCAGGCATCAACGTTTGTGATTAGGTTTAGATTTGAAAGCCTTTTCCTTTATAATGCCGGTAACGACTCACTTCAGTGAGACATACACAAACGCTAAAGCCCCAGAGATACCCAAAGAGCTGAGAGAAGGTCTTTAAATTGCTGGCATGAGGGGTTGTAGTAGGAAGCACCTAGTAAGCCATGGCTTCCCTCTTCGTGTGAACGTGCCGAACGTGCTGTTTTAACGTTCCCCTTCTCTCACCGCACAGTTTCTGTCCTTCCCGCAGCGCGGCCACACGACTTCTTCGACGCCCAGACGATGGACGCCATCCGGCACCGGGCCATCTGCCTCAACCTGGCCACCCACATCGAGAGCCTGGGCAACGGCCACAGCGTGGTCTTCCACAGCACGGTAAGAGTGCAGTACTGCCGAGTTGACACGAGGGGGCGCCAAAGCACCAATGGTCATGCACCAACAAACACTCCTCCCAGAGTGGAAGCTACTGTACATCGCTACTAGGTATTACTAATGTGTTTGTGTCAGCCTCATCATTGTTGGTATTAAGTTGTTCAGTAAGTCATTTTATCTTAAAAATTACATTTTATCGTTTTTGGCTGAAGTATAGATGAGTAGTTGCTCTTGCAATTATTTTGCAGCCACAAATCTTATCACACACATTTACAGACACACACAAAAAAAAACAAAAAAACATCAGGGTTTTTTTTTTTTTTTTTTTTTTACTGTGTCCAGACCTCTGGCTGCCCTAGACAAAGGCCGGGCTCCCCCTTGTCTAATCATTTCCTTCAGAATCAGACCCAATCCCCTGAGCCATGATCCACATACCTCCACTACTGCCCCCACAGCGGCCCTCCCACGGGGTGACCCCAGCCGACAGCCTGCTCGGCATCTCCCCTGTAATGCTCCGCTTTGCTTGATAAACGAGGACAAATCCCGCAAACACTCGCACATTCTTCCTTGTTAATAATTCCTAATTTGTCCCCAATATAAACTGCCTTTCTTTAATGGCTCTTAAGACGTTAATAAGCTTAAAATCACAGTTGTATGTGCGTGTCCAGAGGGCTGTGGTCTATTTGCGTCCGCAGCAGGCTTCTGCAGTGCCAGGCCCATGGGACTGGAGCTCACCCCTGTGAAAGATTAATTAAAGAGCCAATAAAGCGCCTGGCAGCTCAGTGGCCCTCCTACGTACAGGCACACACACACACACACACACACACACACACACACACACACACACACACGTGTGCGAGTGCGTTCTCTCCTTATCTCACACAGGCAGACAGACTCATGCACATTCACACCAAGGAGTACACACACACACACACACACACACACACACATACACATACACACGGGCCGAGCCAGACTGTTTATGGAGCCTGGCCACAACACTGACTCTACCCCCCTACACACATAGCTGAAGTTCCTCCTCAAGATCAGCTTCCTGCTCCACAATTAACAATTAACAGCCAACAAGGAATCCAACCCTTTCTTACTGTTGTCTCTCTTCCCCTCTCCTATCTCTGTCCTTTACAACAACATGTCATTCAGGAGAATCAATCATCTAAACAGTGAAATATGATTAGATTGTATGGGTTTAGGTTACTTGCTTGTCTTTCCATTATTTAGGCGTTGACTGTTTCTCTTATGCTTTTATTTATTTATGTACTTTTGTTTTTTTTCCCCTCAGGTGATCGCCAGGAGGAAAGAGGATTCTGGGAAGGTGAAGGTTCTCCTGCACTGGACTCCTGAGGACATGTGAGTAGAGAGAGGAAGAGAGAGGGATAGAGACCGAGATAGGTGGAGTGAGAGAGAGAGAGAGAGAGGGAGGGAGGGAGGGAGGGAGAGAGGGAGGGAGAGAGAGAGGGAGAGAGAGAGGGAGGGAGAGAGGGAGGGAGAGAGGGAGTGGGAGAGTCTCCGACCCCTGGCCTCGCCACCATTTTGCCTCCTGAAATGTCAGCTGTTGAGCCGGCTGTGAGTCAGGAAGGAAGCTGGAGTCTGCGCTCCGTTTGTGGGGTCTGGCCGGCTCACTGCTGAGTCACACACACACACACACACACACACACACACACACACACACACACAGATTTAGGGACACACACATAAAATCTCTGAACAATCCCTGCAGTCACATTTACACACACACACACGGAAATGCGCTCGCATATTCACATGCACAGAATCTTTGAAAGAGGCATGAACCCACATGCATTACAGAGAAAGTGCCCACACTTAATAAGTGCATGTACACACACACTCACACACACATGCACTCACACACACACATACACACACGCTCAAACACAGACATATAATCTTAAGCGGATCTGGCTGTGGTCAGCCATTGATGTAACGCCACTTCAGCTGAATGTTTGGTGATGGTGCCAGCGCTCAGGCGGTACCAGCTCAATCCAGTTCCTGTTCCTGGGCACACGCCTCAGCCCCGCTCCACCGAGCCAATCCCCAGCCACGGAGCAGAGCCCAAACAGGCTTGTGTTCTTGTTTGGGTCTACATGTTATAAAACAGCCACATAGACGCCAGCTTGTTTCCAGTAACAGTATACAGTACGTTTAAGAAGCCCACTGATGATTGTTGCTACATGTTTTTAGCGTCTTACAATGATATTCGTGTGTGATGTTGGATATCACTACATGTTTTTAGCATCCTACAAAGATATCCTTATGTGCTATAGGATGTCACTACATGTTTTTACCATTCTACAATGATATCTGTATGTGCTATGGGATGTAACTACATGTTTTTAGCATTCTACAATGATATCTGTATGTGCTATGGGATGTAACTACATGTTTTTAGCATTCTACAATGATATCTGTATGTGCTATGGGATGTAGCTAGATGTTTTTAGCATTCTACAATGATATCTGTATGTGCTATGGGATGTAGCATCCTACAGTGTTGCATTGAGATGGAGCCAGTTAGTTCAGACACATGATATGAGTGTGTTGAAGGACGCTCCGCTATCACGACGGGCCGGTTTCGGGCCTAGCGTAGACACGGCCAAGCGAATGGACCGGTTTTGAAGGCCCATGTCTCGCATGCGCGGGCAGCATGTGTTTTTCACTTGCACTGCCTGACTGGGCCATCAGCCCTGCGACCTGTCCACTTGCCAAGCCCCTCCACGCACTATCGGCACGGCTCCTCGTCATGTCTTTTTTGTCTTTCATCGGGCGCCATCCATCCATCACTCCTCTCATCATTCTGTCAGGATGATGTGCGGCAGGGCCTCCCCCCCCCCCACAGAGTGGACCGCACGCTGGTCTGCGGAGAAGTGGACGCGCCTCTCCATCAGCGGGGCTAGCCTAGTGGCACACACACACACACACACACACACACACACTGATGGTTTCGACGCGCCTCTCCATCAGCGGGGCTAGCCCAGTGCCCCGCTAGGTTCGTCGGAGGCCAGGCCCCGCGGAACCCTTCATTCTTCACCAGGAAAGTCGAGCGATTTTCGCGGAAAAAGCAATTGATGGAAACAGAACATCCTCTTTTTTTTCCCCTCTCTCTCGCTCTCGCTCTCTCTCTCTCTCTCTCCCTCTCCCCCCTTAACTCCGAGGATCTTGGCAGCTTCTCCCATAAGGCAATATTTATGTGCTCTTTCGGCGTCCTCGCTCTCTCTCTCCAAAGAAATAGTGAGGAATGCCTGACATTCTCTCTTTCTCTCTCTCTCTCGTGCTCTCTCACACACACTCTCTCTCTCTCTCATATCCCCCTCTCTCTCTCTCTCGTAGCCCCTCGCCGTGCTGTGGTGGGGCTCAGTGAGGCTGATGGATTGACCCCAAAAACACTCCGCACTTCCTTTCTGTGCTTGGCCAACCCAACATGGGGAAAATATCTACGAACCTTCGCCTTCTCAGAGCTCTCTCTCCGAGGGAGCTCTTGGTCTGATGGTTAGAAGGCAGGAGAGAGAGAGAGAGAGAGAGAGAGAGAGGAGAGTAAGCGTGAGAGAAGGGAGAGAGAAACAGATGGATGGAGAGAGTAGGACAAACAGCCTTTTTTTGTACTGTTTCCCTCCCTCTTGTGGTCTCCACACACACACACACACACACACACACACACACACACACACAAAAACACCTCCCCATCCATGCGCCCTCCCCTCAAGGCTAGGTCTTGTATACCTGTCAGTGAGAATTATGGGCCCCTGGTCCTGAGGAGAATATTGCATTTCTGGGGGGTCAGGCAGGCGGCCTCTAGCATTCGATTTAGAAGAGCAGCTGGACTGACTCACCGCGGCCGAGAGGCTCCATACCCACCGCTGGGGCCTGATCCGCAGGAAACGCACCACCGGTCAGTAAGCGCCTGCCGGACGGCCCTTTGTGAATATGCGTTGTGCCTCGTTTGTCAAGTGTCGAGAGTGACCGAGGTCCATGTGTGTCCACGGTAAAAAATCGATTTGGTCCCTTCAGTGTCTTTCTTGGATGTTTGCTTTCTTTCTTTCTCATTCTCTCTCTAACCCCCCCCCCCCCCCCCCCCCCCCCCTCATCTTTCATCATTCTCACTCTATCTTTGTCTCACCTCTCACTCCTTTTCTCTCTTTCTCTCACTCCTTTTCCCTCCTCCTCTCTTTACTGCGTTGTCTCCATCTCTGTGTCTCTACCCGCTGGTCCTGCTGTGTCCAGAGACACTGTGACGGTCACTTGTATAGGAGCACCTGACCATCCTGTGTTAACCACAGTTCACAACGAGATGCTTCTCCTGGATGAAAACAACCAGAATGTGTTTTTTTCGTGTGTGAGAGTGAGATGGGAGGATGGGGAGAGAGAGAGAGAGAGAGAGAGAGAGAGAGAGAGAGAGAGGTTTGCCTTGATGTCTGGCCAGTGCACCTCTCCAAACTCTCCTGAGTGGAAACCAAGTGCCCCCATCACCCCGAGATGCCCTGATCATGACCATTAAAACTTGGCGCAAGAAATGTTTATCTCTTTAAAGGAAAACCCCAAGTGCATAGCTGCGACTGAGTTTTAACAGAGTTCTACGAGCATCGGCATTCCTGCACTCCCCTCAAATCCAATGTTGTTCTCATTAGAAGCATCCAAGAGGCACTTTTCGTGTGTGTGTGTTTGTGGCCAAATTAGCAACTTGTTCGTGTCGGGGCTCGGTCGGTGTTTTGTACGCGGTTGTTGTGTGTACGATCTTGTCGGCGGTGCGGCGTTTCTCCTCCTGCTGGAGAGCCAGCGTGCGCGCGCTCCTCCTGGGAACTTCTATTCTGAGGCAGCCATCAATCTCTGCCTGAGGAAGGAATGCCTGTCGGGCCGAGCGATAACACGGAAAAGTTGTGCCTCCCGGGAGACGCTTTTCTTTTCAAGCGTATATTTCTGGGTCATGAAAACAAGTCGAACCCAAACAACTGTCTTTCGTGGAATCGGGCCCAAAAGTCGAAAAGGGGCGTGTGTGTGTGTGTGTGGGGGGGGGGGGTTGATCAACAACCTCCGGGCTTCTCTGGTAGGGTTGTGTACGGATTTGGGGATAAATGTGTCTCGCAGGCACTGTGGTGTGGAAAGATTTAAAATTGATTGTTTGTGTGTGTCTGTGTGTGGGAGTATTTCTCTCTTTAAAACAACTCGTCGGTAGTCCAGGCTTAGATTGTTCAATTAAAGAACCCATTCTGACCGCTCGACCCCTGTTTGCCCTGTCCTCTGTCCCACAGCTTGCCGGACGTGTGGGTGAGCGAGAGCGACCGGCCGCAGCTCAAGACCAAAGTGGTGCACCTCTCCCAGCTGCCGCAGGACACCGCCGTGCTGCTGGACCCCAACATCTACAGGTGAGACGCCACGTCACTAGCCCATCACTCAGGATGCACACACATACACACACACACACACATTACACACACACACTCACACATTACACACTGAAAAGAGGAAATACAGTATACCAACATCTACAGGTGAGACGCCATATCACTAGCCCATCACTCAGGATGCACACACACACACACACACACACACACACACACACACACACACACACACACACACTCACATATTACACACAGAAAAGAGGAAATACAGTATACCAACATCTACAGGTGAGATGCCACATCATGCAGGAGCTCACAGACGCATTCACCGTTGAATGATGCCCCAAAGCAATGCATTGCGTCTCTAATGTTACTAAAAACTAGTGTTTGTAAATAGTTCTACTAGCCCATCACTCAGGAGGCGCACACACACACACGCACACACGCACACAGAGTACCCATACTCACACATTACACACATAAAAGAGGAAATATATACTTTGACCAATTGTCCACTGAATACTTGATTGGAACAAGGATCTGGTGCTGAAAATGAATTCTTCTAAATATGCATGTGGTCTCTCAATCACATACAAACACACACACACACTGAGTCACAGTAGAGCTTTCCAGATTTTTTTTTATAAATGCAGCTGCAAAACAATCTGTTTTTAATTAGCACCCCATCGCATAACAACAAAAAAAAGAATTCTTAAAATCTTCTATCAAACTTACTAAAGAAAAGTATCAGTCTACAATGGACGTGTTCCTGGACTGAGTAAACTCCCAGAGGAATTTGACGTCCAGTCCTGTATGTAAAGGCAGTGGTCAGGAGTCCATGACCAATCCCTGCGATCACGCTTGTAGACAGTAGTCCTGCAGAGGGACTCCATGGGTCACAGCTGTTTACGCTTGCTGGCAGTTGCAACTCTTTGCCAGCAGGTGGCACCCCTCACTGCAATCTTGAGTGTTGTCAACAAAGGGAGCATCAGGAATGCCGTTAACGCCAGCTGTGGCCCTAATAACACACACACACACACACACACACACTACACATATTACACATATTACACACACTTTAATTGGCACACTTTTCACTGCAGTGGCTTTGTGTGTAGTTAACACAGTGGGTGTGTCTGTGTGTCGATAATCCAAAATACATTCATTTCTGCTCCTTGTAAAATATCCATTCCCGTGTCAATTTTTCTAATTAGTGTCATGTGAGTGGTTGTAAATGAGATGACGGCATTGTTTGAGGTGGACTTGTGTGGAGCCCATATGTATGAGGATTTGATGCCCCCCAGTAAGCTGGTATTTGAAGCATCCCGAGAATGCTGTTGACGGCGCACTCTCCTGTGGGTGGAAGCCTATGTAATCCATGCATGTTAATGACATCACGGCCCCCACACCCCCACTCCACAGCACAACCTGTAAGGCCCTCCATGTGTGCAGTGTGTGTGTGTGTGTGTGACTGTGCGTTCAAGAACTTCCTAGACACTCTGCTGCCCCAGTTTCAAAACAAGAAAAAAAAAACCTCATCATACCTCAACTGGCTTAGCTTTTCCCAGAAACCCGCATTCTAGAATTCCCCGAGGTCGTGCCCTTTCCCCCCACGGCCGGGTTCAGCAGCGGGCCAACTCTCACCCCGGCCAGCGCTCCCTGCTTGGGCTCCAAATGGGACGCGTGTGCCAGTGCTTGGACTAACGCTCCCGGTCTCTCGCTTTTTCTCTCTCTCTCTTTTTTCCCCCCTTTGTCTCTCTCTCTCTCTCTCGCCCCAGGATGTTCTTCTAGGCCCGGTGGGAGGCCCGTGTCGTGTCCTGCTGATGTCCATGGTGTGACGTGAATGACCAGAACAGTCCAGACAGGAGGGTGTCTCTTTTTCGTTTGTTTCGTTTTTGTTTGTTTGACTTTTTGTTGTGTTTTGATTCCCTCCCTCCTCTGTTCTATTTCTTTTTTTTTTTTTTTTTTACATTTCTGTGTCAATCTTTTCTTTTTAGTTTGCCAAAGTATGCAGTGACTTTATTTTGAGGGTTTCCTTAAAACTATGAAACAAAAAAAAAACGTATCTGGTGCTGAAGTTTTGTCAAGAGGTTGTCTTTTTTTGAATATGTTTTTTTCCTCTGTAGAACACATAGGATTGAGAAAGCGTTTTTTGCTTTTCCTACACAATGAATTCTTATGTAGAGCTTTGTATTTGTAGAAAAACTTGTCACTGTAAATATTCCTGGAGATTTGTAATATATTTTTATACCATGAAAATTTTACTGTACTGTACTTCTACTGTAGATAGTTAAATCTCATGACCTGTTCTCTCCTCTCTCTTTTCTTTCCGAATTTTGAAGAAAAGCTATTTGTACATAATGTGATGATAAAGTAGACTTGACACATCCTGTTTATAGCTAGAGCTTTTCTCTCGTCCCTCGGCGCAGTAAGTTAAAAAGGCAAGATTAAGTGACCTCTCCCTCTCGCTCACCTCAATCCTGTAATTGTGAAGCACTGGTTGGTGCCACCCCTGTGATGGTTCCGCATCTGATGATGAAGCAGATCGGCGGAGACAGGTGGAGCACCACCATCAGGCCAATTCTATCATATTCGACATATATGTGTTTTGTTTTTCTGTGTGTGTGTGTGTGTGTGTGTGTGTGTGTGTGTGTCCATGTATATGGCTGTGCCTGGATCACACACGATGGCAGTATTAAGCTCCGATCTCTGTGGCGCGGAGAGGGAAGCGGTTGTATGTGGGAAGAGGCTTTGCATAGAAATGTCAGCCGTGAGAATAGCTGTGCTTCTTAGTCTCCCGAGTCGTGAGCACTTCACGTCTTGTCTTAACGTTGCGTAAGATGGGATCTCTAACTCTGTTTTTTTGTAATAAAATGGAATATTAATTTTAAAACGCCACCCGGCTTTGGGAGTGTGTTTTTCCCTTCTGTAAAATGATTTTGTGTGTGTGTGTGTGTGTGTGTGTGTGCGTGCGCGCGTGTGTGTGTGTGTGTGTGTGTGTTGTGTTTTTCCCTACTGACGTCCAAGGAGAAGAGGGACAGTGTTTGGTGTTCTGGTGAAGTGGGGGTGGAGTGGCTCTCTTTGGAATGTGGGTAGCCGGGCATCTGGGAATCATTTGCAGGACAATTCGTCGACGAGATGAACTGGGTTGAGTAAGGGGAGGGTGGGGGGGATCGTAGCGTTACCCTCAGACCAGGCAGTGTGGTGTGCTTGAAAAGACAGCTGCCTTCTTTGTCAATTGCACATGTTCACCAGACCCAGCCACACCACGTCTTATGGCTTCCTTTCAACGCTTCCTAGTAAATACCCCCTGACCAAAACATATGGTGCCCTTGAGGTGACGTCAGTGGATTTCGAATAATTTTCGAGGCTTGGGCCCAGTGTTTACAAGCCTGATTCCCTTCTCGGGCGTTGTGCAAGATGAGACGACCCAGGCCTGTGATTCACGGGGCCGCTCAGGAGTAACCGGAGCAGTGGACGGGGATAACCCTGCGTCCGCCCGCTGACCACAACACCGAGCTTCCACAAATGGAGTTCACAATCACACGTGGGGACGCAGAGCGGGGTTTTTTTTAAAAAAAAAAATTTAAACTCGCTCTCCTGGTGCTCTTGGAGTGAATGAGCTTGGATGAAGTACTCGCAGTGACGAAGGCGCAATTAGAATAAATGTGTGACAGCTGTCTGTGGCCGTCTGTCGCAGCACAATGAGGCTGTTTGTGCGGCGCTAGCTCGCTCCTAGCGTTCGCCCGCTAACTCCGCTCGGCCAGGAGCAGACGACGAAAGGATCGAGGTCTTGGGGCCAGGGATTTTTCAGCGCTCGAGTTTTTTTTTTTTTGAAGTGATGATGTTGGTGTAAGAAAGGTCGAGATCCTGCCATCAGTGAAGCTGCTGGAAAAGATGGGTTTTATCCGAGCAGTTATGAATCTGGATGGGATTCCATGTCTGGTGTTGGTGTGGGTTCAGTCTCAATATTTCGTTTGCTATGTCATTCTAATAGTATGTTAGATGTGTAGTGTTTGTCGATTGCTGCCTTTTTGAGGTTTTTGAATATTTTCTCCTTTTTCTTTTTCCTCCTCCAGCAAGTCCGTAACGGTGTGAAACAGACAGAGGGCTGTAAATTTGAACGTTTTTTTCTTTTCCCTTCTACCCGTAAGTGTTCGGTATGAGCACTGCTGTCCCGACCAAGAATTTAAGCCTTATATCAAGAACAAAGACAACACCACGAGACCCTAAAATCACTTCTGGGAGCATTTCGTCTTCGGCAGGCATTCCAACTGATTTTTCGGAATATGAGCGCTGGCAAGGGGTGTGCGCTGGAATAAGTCAGTCCGTCCGTCTCTCCTTCTCTCAAAGATTCCTTTCATTTTTATGATCCCTTAACTGCTTTTGGTGGTGATTATGCCTTTGCGCGGCCTACAATTTCTCAACAATTACTTGGAGGAGGGGAAAAAAAGCAGGCACCGCAAGTAATCCGCATTGCGTTTCTGCTGAACTGGCCTCAGCCACATGCAGCCCTTTGCTGGAGTAAAAGGGAGATTTGTCACGACACCCTGAGCCGTGAGGTGGGATGTGAGGGGCGGGGGGGATTCCTAAAAGCAGTTGTGTGCACGCTTTCATCCGACCTCAGTCCTTGCTCTGGTCCTGGGGAGAGGTTTGGGTTTTCTTTCCTTTTTTTTTTTTTTTGAGTTTCTGAAGGTCTGACTCTTGTGGAGATGGAAATGATTGTCCGCTTTTTCATTTCTGCTCTCTGCAATTAGTTGTGTAATAACTTATTCTTCAGAGAGATATGGAGGGAAGTCTCATTCTGCTCATTGTCTCTCACTTCCCCCCTCTTTCTCTCTCTCTCTCTCTTTCCACCTTTCTCCTTCATCCCCTTTTTTCTTCTCCTTCTCCTTCTCTCCAACAGAACCAGAGAGAACAAGGGGTGTCTCTGTGCCCCTGCCTCTGTCGCAGTCTGCCTACATTGTTCTCGTCTTTCCCCATCCCTGTGTCCCTTCCTCTCCTCTCCTCTCCTCTCCTCTCCTCTCCTCTCCTTTCCTCTCCTCCCTCCTCTCTCTCCTCTCCTCTCCTCTCCCCTCTCCTCTCTCCTCTCTCCTCTCTCCTCTCTCCTCTCCTCTCCTCTCCTCTCCTCTCTCCTCTCTCCATCGGCCCCGGTCAGTGTTTGCTGTTTCCTCTGGATTATTCACGGTGGCCGCGGCCGACTCCAGCCACAGCCTCCACTCGCTTGTTTGTTTCCACTCCGATATTAAGGGGGAGAGACTGTTTTGGAACTTTCATTCGGCCTGGGTAAACACAGCCAACCATTAATTGGATTCTCATGCAGTGTGACCCCCACGGAGAGAAAGAGAGAGCGAGAGAGAGATAGAGATAGAGAGAGAGAGAGAGGAGGAAGAGAAAGGGTTGACGATTGCTGTGGTGGCAGTGGTAGAGATGTGGTTCATTCCCCAATTGGCTGTTGCCACTGTGCAGCAAGAGACAAAACATCCCGTTGGCAGCGCCATTAAAAATGGACGAGCCTTTAGGCAGCTTTGTGGACAGCGTCTGGTGGGCTTGAGTGCGTCGTGGTGCTCGGTCCTCTCTGACCATCATACACGAGCGCTCCCCTCATTGGCTATTTTTAGAGGCTGACTGCGTTGGGTGAAGTGTGTTTGTTTTCTTAGTGGCTTGTGTGTGACAGTGTGTCCGTCCGGGGCCCTCCAAAATTCGCCCGCGTCCACTCCCTCTTCCCCTCCCCGAAAAAAGCGACACGTCGTGGATTTATGATGAAGCTCTGGTGATGTTGATGGAGACGGTGCTCTGCGTCGTGTCAGACAGATTGGGTTCGATTAACCAAGCCTGACTGAATCATGTTTTGGAGAGGGACTTAATCCTCTATTTTTTATGCCTATTGCGCGCTTGGCCAAAAATGGCCCGCTCCAAGAACATCACGTTGAATGTCAAGTTGTTTATTAAAAATCGCCCAACAATATTGTTATTCTAGTGTTCCTCATTGGTGGAACTAGCCCGATGCGTTCATCCTTCAAGTTCTTTCGTAAACAGATTTATACCTTTCTGCCGGCCAAACAAGGCAGCGGTACCAGTGAGGTCAAATCTAATATTCGAGTCTATCTTCAACTTCATCTGGTCAAATGTAAATTTAGCAGACTCCACAGTTCATGAGCACAGAGAGGTCGTAACCTTTTGATCATTCTCATCTGAAGGAAGTAGTGGAGTAGCCCAGTAAACGTCAAACATTCTAAACACACAAAAGGGGGCGTGTGTGTGTGTGTGTGTGTGTGTGTGTGTGTGTGTGTGTGTGTGTGTGTGTGTGGTGTGTGTGTGTGTGTGTGTGTGCGCGCGCACATGCGCACACGCACATCTCCACAGAATTTGGGAAAAAGTGGGCTGACTCGTCGTAGGTTGGTTACTGCAAAAAAAAAAATAACATGGCAGCATCTTTCTCTTAAATGGGGCAAATTATAGCTGTCTCCTTCCCCCTCACCCCCATCCCCCTCCTAATTAGAACAAGAGAAGCTGGCTCTCTGGAGGGACATGACGGCCATTATGACATCACTGGCTTCCCACAAACCCCAGGGGCAGTTCTATACTGGGACAGGGCCATGAATTTCTCCCAACACTCCTACTGCTGTAAACCAGTGAGCTCCACACCACGACCGAAATATCTGGAAAGTCCCCAAAATTTATTTTTCCACCAGCTTCCCTCTTTCCCTCTCTCTCTCTCTCTCTCATGAAATAAAAAAATAGATGTGTGTATCTAATCAAACTCTTGACATTTAACACGAAGCAGCCCTGTGTGCCTAGGTGCTCTGTGTATTGTGGGAATTGCGGTTTCTCCATTTAAGGCTCATTTTACCCATTTAGCAAGAATTCATTATTCACAGTGTCATACACAAGAGGCCATTTAGATTACACGCGTATGTAGACATAAAATTAGAAAAGCCTCTCGATGCATAGGGAACCCTTACTATGTGAGAAAGTGTAGATTGAGTTCCCTCTTCACTCTGCAAATACAACTCAAGTGAATTAGCACTGTTTTGAAAAGCGGCCTCATCATTTGCTGTGTGAAATTGCCATGTGGGCCTCAAATGCCATGATGTGTTTCACAACAACCCAGACTCAAGGCTGTCCCACACACACCCTCACCACATTAGCCCTTTTGATTTGACCATCAACCCCCAGAGCGGTTACAAAACCCGGCTTGACTGGAAGATGACATCCCTCAATTGGAGGGCTGGTCAGTTGGGTTATTATGACGGCCGCTCTCTCTCTCCCCATCCCTTACCCTTCCTCTATCTCTCACCTCTCTCTCTTTCTCTCTCTCTCTCTCACTCTCTCTCACTCATCTCTCATCTCTCTCTCTCTCTCTCTGGGTGGTGGGTGGTCTCCTTCAGTGTGCCTTTCTCAACACATGTCTGTTTGGAATTAGGGCCTAGTGTGTAATGTTTTTCTGCGCGAGGTGATTACAGATTGATTAATCTCCCCACATCACCCCGACGGGCTCCGTCCCCTCGCCTCGCATGACGAACGCTGTTCCCTCGACTACGTCCCCGAGCGAGACGCCGTGTTTTGTCTCCGTCTCCCAAATATTGGCCACGGTCCGTCTCCAGTGCTCCGACGGGTAAATTCGGAGCGTTCTCACCAGCGAGCATGCGAAGCGAGAGCGAGAGCGAAGCTGTCCTTCCTCGCCATTGGCAGGGAGCAGGCGCTGGGATATGAACGGTATTGCGGTGCGCTGTTATTGTTGGAACGGCGCAGGCTCATAATACGCGCCAGTGATGTCCACGTCCTGTGCTTGATGGTTTTGGTGGTTCACCAAAGTGTTGGGCCGACGTAACCCCCAACATTTGGAAACACGTTTAGGAGCTGTCAGTCAAGAAGGGGAGAGCCGCTGCCCAGTCCTACCTTTCCTTTGAAAACCATTTGGACCCCCCCTCCCCCTCCTCCTCCCTCCATGAGTCTCTGTCAAAAGCACTACGCTTGGACAGTCCACAGACCTCAGCCCAGGCCGCGATAGCCTTGTTTGGGTGCACCTCCATCCGAGGTGCGGGGGTGGAGAGGCCCCGGAGACCTGCTATTTTAAGCCTTTTAAATGTTAATTATTTGCCCATTTGTGCGTCACGTCATTTAATGGACCAACCCAAGCACAGATTTTCTTTCTTAAGTGCACTGTATCATCCTTTCATCCTTGGACTCGGCATTCACATCCACCACTGAGTTTTACCAGCATGTGAAAGGAAAAATGACCTGAAAGCAGACAGGGGGAGGGAGGGGGGAAAGAAGCAAAGAAAGAAAAGGAGGAATAGCTAAAGGGAAAGAGAGGAAAATGTGAATGGAGAGCATTAGGGACAGCAAAAAAAATACAGGGGGGTTGAAGACATGAATAAATGTGTGTGTGTGTGTGTGTGTGTGTGTGTGTGTGTGTGTGTGTGTGTGTGTGTGTGTGTGTGTGTGTGTGTGTGTGTGTGTGTGTGTGTGTGTGTGTGTGTGTGTATGTATGTGTGTATGTGGGGGGTAGATCTCCCACAGGGGACACTGCTGCGAGTGATGGCTGTGTGTGTGCTCATGGACTCCCAACAGACTGCCACTCTCCATGTCTTGGGCCTCAATGAGCACCGCCACACAATGACTCAACCATGTTTCCCCCTTTCTGTTTTTGTCCTCAAGTAAGCAGTTTTTTCCTCCCTCTCTCTCTCTCTCTCTCTCTCTCTCTCTCTCTCTCACAGAAACACTGCCGGGTACAAATAAATAAATAAACAACTGAAAAACGGCCAGCGCTGGCTGATTAATGAATCACAGACTCCTAACACGTGTCCCTACTTTCAATCTCTGTGAAATGACTAAGGCTCTCTGCTGGCTTTATTATGTCAGGCTGTTTCAGATTGACAGTGATACTTGGAACAGGAACACAGCATAGTAAATCTCGAGGCCTGACAAAAAAAAAAATTTTTACTTTGTAGTGTGTGTGTGTGTGTGTGAGAGAGAGAGTATTCATTTCAGCGCTGCATAGTTGGCTCTGAATCCTAATATGGTTCTCACTTCCTGTTTTGTCATTGATAAATGATGCTTTGTGCCCTTTACCTCCCTCTTAGGGCACTGGTGTCCCTCTGTGTCTGCTTTTGGTGATAACATGTCAGTATTCTGACTCCACCCAGCCTCATGTCCATTATTTCAATTCTGGGCTATGATTGGCTAGTGGGTGGATGAGATGAAGGATGGATGGGGCACTTGTAAGACATCATACTCCATTAAACATCCAGTTGGATTTAATCTGAATTGCAGCAAGAAATGTCTATAGATATTCCTCCTTCCATCTTTCTTATTGTTTGCAAAGATGTGCAGCTGTTTTCCCTCATTTCTGGACCATCTTGCGTTTCACTTTTTCGTCATTGTTGATTTTTTCACTACTGGAATTAAGTGCTGGACAGATGTCGGCAAAAAGTACAGACAGATGTCGGCAAAATAAACAGACAGAGACAAACAGACCTCCTCCCTGGTTTTCGTCAGGGTGCCGTTGTGTTTGCCGCATCGCAGGTGAGAAACAGTCCTCCACGTGGCGGCCATTTCCTCGCACTCTACATCACTGGCCTTCAACAAGCCAGTCGTCGGCAATTTAGACCCTTATATGTGCTTTGGCTTGCCATTTGAACCCACACACCCGCAGAGGAAAATGCTCCTTTATTCTCTAACCAGCAATAGGCAGCTGAGGTGATGCTAAAACAACCGTTTACTGACCAAGCGAGACAGAGTTCGAACGCACAACATTTCCACACGCCGAGAGAGAAAGAAAAGGGTGCACACAGGGAGAGATACCGAAGACAAACAGCAGCCTGGCATCGCTGACCAGCGGTCATCCTCCATTACACACCGAGCCTAATTTCCAGCGTTCATCCCGGGCCGACGCGAAACCTCCCATCGGGGGCAATTGGCCAGCGTGTGGAAGTGATCAGCACAAAACAGAGACGGTCTAAAGAAGGTTCTGGCAACAGGACGCGTTTACAAGCACGGCCCATTAATCATTCACTAACCCCCGTGAGCACTGTTGTTCCCAATGAACGAGAGAGAGAGAGAGCGAGAGAAAGACAGAGAGAGAGAGAATGTGCCGCTCTTCCTCTGTCCAAACCATTGAAAATTGCTTCCCCCGACTTTGCCCTAGAGAAAGGAGAAAACTCTTCAGACTCTTTTTTATTTACATTCGAGATTAAGCGAAAAGGAAGAAAAAAGAGATGTAGTGCCAAAGCGAGACAGGCCTGCCCCACGAAGCCTTCGACTGACAAGAAGCCTGGCCTCTACGGTGGACGAGCGGTTAAATAGCTGTAGGGTGAGAGTCGCTTGGCCTGCGTTACCCTTCCTGTCAGGCCCGGTGTTATTTTCAATGTCTCTACAAAATGGCCCCCGCTCCTTGGCAATTGTTTTAACACAAGCCAAATGCACCATCCGGCCCTGTCAGCTTTTAAAATAGGCAGCTGTGCACAGAGCAGGGGCCCCTGTGTTTGATAAAGCAGCGCTAGTCTGTGGACTGTTTGGAGAATACAGGTGAACTTTGCTCTTCGTGCACTAACCCTTCGTACTTTCGCTCCTTCCTACGCCCTCCGCTCGGCACATCAGGGACGAAACCTTAAAATACCACAGATGTCAACACGCGGAGGATAGCAGTCATCAGGTGTTTGGACGTTCTCGACAGGCCGCCGTGTCACTCCAAGCGCATTCGGTCATCTGTTTTTCTTCCAGCCGTTCGGAGAACCTTTTAAAGTTGTGCTTTTGAACCCTCAGCAATGGCTCTCAAGGTAGTGTTTATTGAAACTTGTCCAATGTCCAAGGCTCCCTGGCTGGACATGGACAATGTGTCCTATACTCACAAATAAAGAGGATAGCTTGAATATAATATTTTATTTGTATTTAATCGAGGACTGGTGCAGGGTTAGCATTGTGTCAAAGGGCTACTAAAAATGGAATAAGGCTCTGGTGTGTTGGACTACTGCTGCTCTGCATATTCTGTGTCCGAGTAAGAGGTCAGTGGGGTCAGTGTTTCCTGGTCATTTGTGGCATGCCTGCTAAATTGCTGTAAAGGTAAAAACGCTCAGGGTTAAATAAGAGCTGCAGACCTCTTGGCAATGGAGGAGTTTAGCAAGGTGTGCCCAACAAAACATCAAACAACAATTCAGGTCCATTCCAAAGCTGGTCCTGAAAACACATGTTGTATGTGGCTGTGGTCCATTGGGCCTGAACTAGAAACAGCTTTTTAAGGGATTCAGTCAGAAAAATTTAGGGCCGTCAACGGGTTCGGGAATCGATTGCTTTGGCCAAACGGCGGTTTGATCAGGTTAGAGTGTGTTTTAATGGCTTTGAAGCAGACCCAGAAGGTTTTGGCCGGGCCTTGCTCGCTGAGAGGCGAGCTTAGGGAGACCATCCCTCATGTGGAAAGTCAGGGAGAATTGGGGAAAACAGGGAACCGTCGGTCCAATCCCAGATGGATCACAAAGTCATTACAGCAAGACGGCACGTCTCCCAATACGCCCGGCAAAGCTGCCTCTGACGAGATTGCTGCCGTAATGCAAGGTCATGACCCCTCCGGCATGGCAACACTGATCTCCTGATCTCTACATGCCTGTCTTGCATACACAAAAGCCCACAGTGGACCCGGAGTGGACATGTAGTCCAGAGTCTCCATGTGTAAGCTTTGCATTTAGAGAGGGGAGCGCTTTTGGGCTAGATGAGATCTGGACAGATGGGATTTTTACTTTGCCACCTCTTATTTTTTACACATACTCTGTCTCTCTTTCTCTCTCTCTTTCTCTATCTCTCTCTTTCTCTCTTTTGTGGTTGTGCGTTCTCTCTCTCTCTCTCACACACACACACACACACACATAGAAAAAGGAGAGATTTCGGAAATGAGTGCCGAGCGTTTGTCTTAGTTTCTGGAGCGTCTCTTTGATTCAGGGCTCGGATTTTTCCCTCCTCACGGTGTGGGACAAAAGTTCATCCTCCCCAAATCCCCCGGAATTAGAATCGGAATAAATGTTTGATCTCATCACATGGACACCGAGTTGTTAATGAAAAGGGGAAATGGCGCGAGGAGGGAGGATGGGAAGAGGGTGGAGGGGGTATGCGGGGGGGATGACTAATATAAACACAGAAGTTCTTCTCTCCAAAGCCCATCATCAAAAGGTTCTGTTCCCCTGGCTAAGTATTAATTTCATGTATACACGGTAAGTTCTTTTTTTGATTTATTTAAAACTGCAACCACCGGGGTGAAAAAGTTCATGAGCCTCGTTTATCACAACTGTTATTTCTTGCCTCTCTTCCTCCCTCCCTCCCCTCCCCTCCCTCTCTCTCTCTCTCTCCTCGTATCTTTCTATCTCTTTCTCCTCAACTGTCTGGTCTGAGAAATATTAAGCCCACAATCTGAAGAATGTGTGAAGTAAGCTCTTGGATGCAGCAGGAATGCTGCTTGAGCCCGAGGGGACTGGAGATGGCCGCAGAGTGAATATATTAGGACAGTTTTCACAAAAATAATTTCATATGCGTGTCACTTTCAATGAGTCCAACTGCTGATCTGACGGTTTACAGAAGTCCAACAACATGAGTACTTGGTGTAGAGAAGCCCTTTTTTCAGCCCTACTCTGAAGGGGCGGAGAGAGAGAGAGACAGAGAGAGAGAGAAAGTAGGAGCTTACACATGGTCCATCGGTGCATTGTCTTTGATCCTCTTAGTATATGGGGTTAGTATTGCCGATTGTTTTTAGCAAAGATAATGGCAGGCCTCGTGTAGGATTCCTGAGTGACACTTTGGTTTGTCAGCAGAAGGCGTGACTAACGCAGATACAGTACCTCTCCACACACACACACATCTTCTGCCTAGCTGATGTCATGGGGGGCATGTGACTTCCTTATCAGACTCTCATTGGACAATCAGTTCTGCTCTCTCATTCAGTTTTTGTTGTGAGGAGAGACAGAATGTAGGTCAGTGCTGTGGACTCGGTTCTCTGCTCACATGCTGATATATTAAGCTCTCAGTGTGTGTGTGTGTGTGTGTGTGTGTGTGTGTGTGTGTGTGTGAGAAAGGATACATCTGAATCACTGTAGCCTACCCTCCCAATGATACCTGCAGGCTCCTCTTGGATACAGGCAACTTAAATGTGTCTCATTTCGAACCCACCATGCACTTTACTGCATTGCACAAAAAGGCGCCTCCATTATGCATCTCCTACGTGTAAGTAGGTAGATATGTCATTTTATAAAAGTGTGTGTGTGTGTTATCATGGGAGTTGGAGAGGCTCTCGCCATCATTATGATTACGTCCCCTAGGCTTTTTATATCCTGCTGTAAATCTGGCCGGCTCATGTGCGCCAGCTCACTGACCCCAGCGCAGTCTCTCTCCTCTTTTCCGCTCCGCCAATGGCCCCAAATGGTGAATGACTACAGAGCAGAGCAGAGACATCGCACGGCTATAAATACAATCGTCCTTCACAAAGGCATTTATTTGGATCAATAAATGTCTTATATATATATACTGTATATATATATATGCAAGGTAAATATTTAGATTGGCAAAATGGACTCTCGTTATTGCGCAGTGGTTTGTGGATGTTGGTAATGAGGGACATATGTAGATTTATGACCTTGGACAGGACATATGTAACCTTCCTGTCACTCAAGTTTGTGTGTGAAACACTGTACGCCAGCAAGCAGGAACTCATCATGACTGTTTAGAAATTACTCTGGATAAAAAAAACAATAACTGAATGTAAATACCATACAGCTGAGCTGAGCTGTAAGTCGGAATGAAAAGTGCATGTTAAAAGACGAACTTGAGGAGTCGGTGACGTCTCTCAGTATACAATCACATTTTTCGATAGCGCTCACGCAGCAGCAAAGCGTCGCCATCAGCAGGGGGATCATCCCGCTGAGTCAGCCAGAGCCCGGCGCTCCTCACCTGCGCACGCTTCCTGTGCACGCACGAGAGAGAGAGAGAGAGAGAGAGAGAGAGAGAGAGAGAGAGAGAGAGACGCCGACAAACGGAATTTCTTCCACCTCTTGGCCAGGAGACAGTGGAGGCAGTGTGCTCGGGCCACCCGGCGGCCACGTGAGTCCGAGGCTGGCAGCGGGACGCGGGGCCGTCAGCAAGGCCGCTCCTTGACTGATGGCTCGGACGTCTGGCATGTCCTGAGGTAAGGCCAGTCTTCGGGCGTCTCTCAGCGGAGCCTCTCCTTCACTTGACAGAATTATGGATGCCCGTGCGACGAACCGAGCCGCGGAGAAGAAGAAGATGATTTTTTTTTTTTGCTATTCGTTTTGTTTTGTTTACGAAAGCGTTCCATGAGCGTTTCCTGGTGATTTGTAATTACGCAGGGCCCCTACGCAGGCTGGGGTGAATTTGACCACAAACCAGCAGCGCTGTTGTTACTTCACTGTGGCATTTAGATTCTTCTATTTTTTAATAAATTTCTCTCTCTCTCTTTTTTTTGTTATTTTTGCTGGAAAATGTGACAGGATGGGTCACACCTCCCCACCATGAATTGTGCAGAGAGTGGACGCCAAGTCCAGCACTCACGTCATCCCTCTGCCATGGAGCAGGCATCTCTTATGCATGGGTGACATCCTTGTGTACTCACAGAATTCTCTCTCTCTCTCTTTCTTTTTCTCTCTCTCTGGCTTTTTATTTATTTAGTTATTTATTTTTTTATAATGAGAATAATGATGCTGAGAACGCTAAGGGCTTTGTGAACAATTCTGTGCATCTTACGTAACGGCTGCCTTTTTTCCGCGGCCCTGCCTTATTGTCAACAGAAGTCAACTCCATTATCAGACCTGAGCTCAATCTGTGTGAGCCCGGCCGAAAAAAAAAAAAAAAACCCTCAGACGCGTGTTTAATGGCCAGTAAAATATCCGAGGCTAATGCAGTCTGCGGTGTTTGTGTGGATTAATGTATGGGAGGTCTGGTCATCTTAAAGGCCACCGTCGCCTCAGCGTCACCGCACATCTGCTCGTCACTGTCCCTTTTTTTTGCCCACATATGGCGTTATACGAGCCCCTGTGGCGGCAGACCTCTTATCTTCCCGTATAGATCAGAGTGGGAGCCTTGGGGAGGATTGTCTCCTCAGGAGTGACGAAACCCCGTCGGAATATGGTGACGATAGTCGTTCCCAGGGCTGTGTGACAGCACAGCAGGACAATGCCCTCAGTGGTGTGTGTGTGTGTGTGTGTGTGTGTGTTTATCTGTGACAGAGTGACGTGTGTGTACACGTGTTAGTGTTTGCGACGCCCTCGCCTGTGTGACACTGCCCAGGGTTACAAAATAAAGGCCCCCTCTCCCCACAGCCCTCTTTTGATAATGAATTGATGTACGTGAGCACGTTTCTCCTCTGAGAATAGTGCGCTCCCGGGAGACGGCCAGAGAGAAAGAACCAGGACAGACGGCGAGTGAGCGAGACTGACGTTACGAAACAGATCATCTGGCCCGCGTTTCCCTCTCCCCGCATATGGCCCCCGATGTTTATCTTTTTATGCGCAGTATCAGACGTACACAGGAACTCAGGCACGTTTCCAAAACCTTAGTTGGCCTGCTCTGTGTACTGTATCTCCATAGATTGAACTGCGCGTACTTAATGGACCATTACATGTTTTATGGCTTGGGCTGTTCTATGTAGGCTGGTGGACCAGGGAGGATGAGTGTGTTGGCCCAGTCCATGTATCTTTCATGCGAATGGGGCACTTCAGCAGTGATTTTGCTTCAAACCACCAAGGGGGAGGCCAATGCAAGTGTGTGTTCCGTCCTCCTGGCCAATGAAAGTATGTGTTCCGTGTGTATTATTTATCATTCCGTACTGGCGTGTTCATGAAAGACCGCGTTCCGTTATCTTCCTTTAGGTGGACGGGGATTTCAAACACAGACCTGTCCTGAATGAAATTAAACGAATGAATGGAATGTGCGGATTGTCCATGTTTGACACGGCACTTAAAGTGTCATGAGTGTTTTTTTTCTTCTTCTCTCTCTCACTCCACTGTGGTTTACGGACCAGTAGTCTCTTTAATTAGGGGTTGAGTGGCGTGTGGCTGTGTGGTCTAACATGTCGGGTGATGTGTGAGAGTGAGTGTGTGTGTGTGTGTCTGTGTGTGTGTGTGTGTCTGTGCATGGGGGAGGAATCTCCTGTGCACGAGAATGAGCTCATGCATAAATATCGTATGGGATTGTATGTGCATGTCTAATTGTGTGGGGGGTGTGTGTGTGTGCGCGCACACATGTGCGAGTAAGTAACAAGGTCCAAGTGTGATGTTGAGGAAGCTCATATGAGCCTGGCGAACAAACTGCCAACAGCAAGCCTGGACCGTTCATGCCAAGGAGAGGCCAGATCTCCCATCTAGTTGTATTGGAAAATACGCAATTGGACATACACTTCAACCATGAACACCATGCATCAGCTATTGGAGCTTGCCTAAAATTTGACATTTTTTCTCCCCCCCCCCCCCCCCCCTCTCTTTCTCCTTCCCCCCTCTCTCTCTCTTTCTGGAGTTGCAAGTGGCAGAGGGAAAAGCTGGCCCCCTCGCTATCATTCCCATCGAGCTCTTAATATTGGCCGAGTCATCTATTGGGAGGGTTGGGCCCTCGCAGGCCCTCGGACCACTGCAACCACACAGGAAACTGCCGGCCAGACATGTTTCCAATTACATACTATAAACCAGCACATTCTACAGCCATCTATGGAGATGGCGTGCCCTCTTTAACGTCAGATTCGAGAATTCTTTGAATTATTAATGACGATGTGGAAGAGGCCGAATTACGACAATTGGTGGATTGAACGTGTTATTTAAACACTGGCCGCACTTTCTCTCTGCTGTTGACAGCGTGCAGGCACACACACACACACACACTCACACTCGTGCAGAAACCCGCACGCACATTCATGCACGAACACACAACAAAAATCTTCAAATGTTTTCATGGCTTATTTAAGCTTGATGAAGTGAAATTCTTGGTGGGTAGTGGATACAGTCATGAAGCTTTCTGTGTGCGCACATCACTAAATTACAACCTTCTGTGTGTGAGTGTGTGTGTGTGTGTGTGTGTGTGTGTGTGTGTGTGTGTGTATGTGTGTAGCAGCCTGAAAATCAAACTAATACTTGCAAACCGCACTCTCTCTCTCTCTCTCTCTTATTCTTCCCCATGTGTTGCATAGGAGAACTGAAGCCTGTTTTGAGAGAGAGGAAGGCAGTTGTCCGCCAGTCTAAGAGGTTGAGACTTTTGCCATTCGCTCTTATCCTTATTCCTTGTCTTTTTCCATCAGCCCTTCCAACTCTTTCCTCTTCTCTCTTTTTCATCTAAAGGTTGGTGACCTGTTCTTTTTGTTCTCTCTAATTCATCCCCCTCTCGTTCACCTTCTCTCTTTCTCCCGCCTCTGTCCCTTTCTCTCTCTCTCTCTCTCTCTCTCCGTGGCTCAATGCTTTAAGGTTTTGTGCGAGGTCACTGTTAAACCCTCGCCCCCTGTGGGAAGGTGTCGGGTCGATATGAAGCAGGCGTCGGCCGGAGCCGTGCGCACAGATACAGCTGAGTCCAGTCCTTTGCTCCAGCGCGCTGATGACTCCCAGATGTTTAATAAAGCCTACGCACTCTACGTGGTCGCGCTCTCTCTCTCTCTCTCTTTCTCTCTCTCCACTCTCTCTCCCCCTCTCTCTTGCTTTCTCTCTCTCTTTCTCTATCCCCTTTTCTGTCTTTCATTTCTTAATTCACACTTGCTCTCATGCTGGCGTTCTCTTTCTTTCTTTCCCTCATCACCTCCAGTGCTTTCTCTCTCTCTCTCTCTCTCCCCCTCTCTCTCTCTCTTTCTTTCTCTCATGCACTTCCAAGCACGCACACACGCACGCACAGAATGGACCAGTGGACATAAAGAATTGGCTCGCATGCCCTCGCATGCAGTTCATACACATCCGCATTTATGCTCTTCACGCCACATCCGCTCTTGTTTCAGGCACACACACACACACACACACACACACACACACACACAGACACACACAGACACACACACACAAACTCCCCCTTCTCCAATGTGAAAAGGACAATCATCTTCCACATGCACATATACATCTTGCAGCTCATTCTGAGTTTTTTTTTTATCAAGTCCACACTAAGTGCATGCTGATGCTCCACTGTGGCTGAAAGGGCACTTCTCTCTCCCCCACCACCACCACCACCACCGCTGCTGCTGCTGCTGCTGCAGACAACAGGAGGAGCAGACACTGGGGGTGAATGTAACCGGATTCAGCCTGTATGTCGCTCACTGCTTTCTCACAGTGTCTGGACTGACCACAAGCCCCTTGTTAAAAAATGCAGGAGAGTGGGAAGGATGGGGGTGGGAATAGTTCTGTGTGTGCGTATGTGTGTGTGTATATCTGTGTGTGTTTGTGTGTCTGTGTGTGTGTGTGTGTGTGTGTGCGTGTAGGTGTGTCTGTGTGTGTGTATGTGCGTGTAGGGGTGTGTGTGTGTGTGTGTGTTGCGTAAGGAAGGTGTACGGCTTGGTCAGGGCGAGGAGGCGAGTGGAGGGGCCAGCCCCATTCCGGAGCCCATTTCATGGCATTCTTGGGAAAGTGCTTCCAGTACAGTGAGAACAGTAGAGCAGTTGAGCACAGAGGTCTTCAGAAGCCTCTTAGGGCCCATTTAAAAGCCATCATTCAGAAATGTTGGCGGATTTCAACCTGAAGGCAGGGAAAGGGTGTTTTTCCCCCCTCCTGTTCACTCTTTCTCTCTCTCTTACTCTCGCTTTCCCCCTCTTTCTCTCTCTCCTTCTCCTTCTCTCTCTCTCTCTCTCTCTCTCTCTTTCTCCTTCTCTCTCTCTCTCTCTCTCTCTCTCTCTCTCTCTCGTCGGCAGGACTGTGTAATTGGTGTGCTGGGTGGTCATGCACATTAGCCGGTGCCTGTGGCTTCAAATCACGGCGATCTGCTGGGATGCTGTCTGTCAGTTCTGGGAATGGTGGAGCGGTGACTGACATGTCTGTGTTTTGCCTTCTCCGGGACTCTCCCTTCTTCTTCTTCACTCCTTTCTTCAACAGCGCTCCTTGATGTGGCTGCAAGACTATACAGCCTGGAACAGAGACGGGGTTGCATTCGCCGGATTATAGGGGAACAGGGAGGGATATGTTGGCGATACCCCCACACACACCCATCTTTCAATAACTCTGTTATTGTATTTCATAGCTAGGAGGGTTGATTATTGCTTTATGTCTACAGCACTCTAAGAACTATAAGACTGAGAGACAGCTGCACGCCCTAACACTTGTTTGTGTTTTTGTTATAAATATTACTGGCTGAAGCAGTTTCTACTTTGTAGGCCTCCAGTCACATTAGTATGATATGTTGAGACATTTCATTAAATCTGGATTGTTTTTAAAGTGCGAAGCAAGCATTTTGTTGTAATTCAGCTTCGTTCCACTACTGAAAAAAAAAAACAAGTGGAACATTTTGGAATTAATTCTTGGAAAATGTGGTTACAGTCTGATCAGTTTTTTGAGATGCATGAATTTATTAGGCCATTGTGATCATACGTTTTGTGCATGGAGAGAGCACACTGGTGGTTGAATGAATGCCTCCCATCAGAGTGAGGTTAGACACATTTGAACAATTATGCTTTTTCCATCTACGCTCATGCCGTTGCTGTAATCTAGATTTTTATGCATGGGATCATGCGCACTTGTTGGTGTTCACAGAAAAAGGGGAACTCAACTCCCTTTGTGATTGGTCGTGTGCCCTTCTGATGTGTAGTGCTTTGAGGTCTTGACGTTTGCGCTCAACTGAGCCATCGCCTCGGTGAGCATGGATGGCATATGAAGAGAACCGAACACAGGGGCGCCCGACCACAATCACTCACCTCCCACCGATCCCCCCAGATATGTCCTTGTGAAACAGGGCCCTCGCTGTGAAAACATGCATTTTGAAGATAGCACCTAATAAGTCACTATCTGGCAACCTGATAATGACTGTCAACCACTACTTGTGTCTTGACAAGTGAGGCAGGTCTAGGTGGGGGAGCTACCGCCAGAGACTTGCTGCTGGCTGAGCGTAGACCTGTCTGGGTTTTAGAGATGGCCCACACTCACAGCATTATATAACCCCCATTTCCCTGAGGTTTTTATTCAGACTCGAA
>NC_085010.1:18517887-18540387 GCF_963854185.1 Sardina pilchardus
GTAGAAAGTGACCTTTTCTACTCATTAAATATTTCTGAATGCAGGCTGCAGTCACCTTGTTAGCCACTGTGTCTCAAGGCTACGTGGGAATGGTTAGCAAGAATAACTTCCCCAATGCTTCTGCGAAGACCCCAACACACACACACACACACACACACACACACACAACCACCCACACACACACAACCACCCACACACACAACCACCCACACACACAAAACCACACACACACACACACACACACACACACACACACACACACACACACACACAAACCTAAGCCTAACAAACCATCATCTCAGATGACTGCTTGGAGCAGCATGACCAATGGCGAGTCCCATTCGGCTGTAGTGCAGTGCACCAGTGCTCGCATGCAACGCCAGGACACGTGAGCAACAACAGCAGCAGCAACAACAAATATATTTAGCAATCCATGAATAATATACGGATTGATAGCCATGAATTATTTGGCTGTGTGTGCGTGTGCGTGTGCGTGTGCGTGTGTGTGTGTGTGTGTGTGCGGTGCACTCTGACGTGTGACACAAGTAAGTGGCGTAGGGTTTGCCTGTGCTGGTGGCTGTCAAGCGCTGTGTTGTTGTTGATCAAGCTAATGAATGTGGGCCGCTGCGGCTTGCATGGCTCTGCGGTGACGGGGACGCACTGTGACAAGAGCTCGTGAAGTAACGCAGGGGAGGAACGAGACACTCGGCCCCTCCGGCACACAGTGCTTGGAGAGGATGCTGTGCCTCAGAGGTCCTTTATATGCTAACGCTGATCAGCAGTTACCAGGTAAGAAAGTGCCAAATAAGGGCCAAGACACGTCACGCTGTGGCTCTCTCCGGGTCACAGCTTTGTTTTCACTCTCTGTGACATTACATAACGGCTAATTGCAATATCACTGATAATCATGAGGCTGAGAGCGACTGTATCATTCAGACGGGGCTTTTTCAACGCTTAAAGGCAAAGTCCATGGCTCCATGAAAAAAAAACTAAAAACAAATGTTGATAGGCTGGAATGCTGTATGGCTCTGACCAGGCCACAACGTGTGTTTTCCATTTCCACAGCGAGTATGTTGTGTGAACGCCAGAGTTTTTCTTTGAGTGCACACGCTGACCAGACACATAGAGGGGTCAAGAAGCTATTAGCTGAATTAGCAAATAAATAAATAAATAAATAAATAAGTGTATTGAATTCGAATGATCGACTCTGCCTTTAAGCGGAGCAAGCCGCGGCCTGGTATCTTGACACTGTGTGTTTTACTGGCGCTCTCTCTCCGGTCACACCCCACTGCAGGCTGGCTCTGGCCCAGCTCGCCCACCATGACGTCAGTGCCCAGTTTCATTTTCACTGCTTGACTTAAGCTTGGAAATAATTCTCTTAATTCCCTGGAGCAGAGAAGGGGAGGCCGAGACTTCAAAGCCGAAGCAGCCCACAGATATCTGGGTAGAATACAGGGAGGCCGCCTTATTTGGGAGGCAGCGATGCAGTGAGGTAAGATAGACTGACTCAGTGTTTTCTTTTTTGTTTATAATTGAGTGATCTTCTGAAAGACATATAATTTGATGAGAACACTCAACCTGTAAGATTCTATCTTTGTCTCAGGCAACAGCAATGCAATATTTTTTGCGTAAACCCAGTATGATTTTCAATTTGGAAATGGTGGAATTGCTTGCGGAAAATCCCTGTTATTTTCTGATAGAAACATTAGATGTTTTTAAAAGCGCCAGCCATCACTATTACTTTAGCCAGTGTTATGTTTTCATTTTTTTGTCTCTCATGGGATTTTTTGTTCAATATTTTTTTTCCTTCTCTCGTTTGGATGTGCGAAATTGAACCCTGGCTTCTTCAAAGCCTTTCATATGCCCGCGGCCTTCTTGGAGCACTGCAAAAGCCGAACTCCCTAACCTGTCAGATCGCACTGCCAGGCTGCGCATGAAAAAGCACAAACAAGCTGTACTCAGCCCTGTTAAAACACTCTCTCCCACTCACCCCCCTGATGCTCAGGAGGAGGTTATCAGAGGGAGCGCCCGTTTGTTCATCCTTTTGACATGGCTAGGTTTTAACACCCCCTCGGAGAGGAACTCCCGTTTTCCCCGGCCCTACAGGGAAGACGAGGGGAGGAGAGGAGAGGAGAGGAGTGGAGAGGAGAGGAGAGGACAGACATTTTTGTGTCTGAGTCTGACCCTCACGTTGCTCGCTAACTGTGCCGAGTGATATTAGGGAGGTTCTGGAGAATGAGGGGGGGGGGGGGTCATTCTCTTGAAGATGCTGCCGGAACAGATACGCTGGACAGTTTACCAGAAAGACTTACGTAAAGTATCACTCTCTCACTGATCTCGGAACAGTGCAGGAGGTGGTTGACGGCCTCGTTGGGACAACTACACAAGCCTTCCATGTCCATTTACAGCTAAACGTCACACTGATTCTCATCTGCACAGTGTGTGACACTGCAGTCAGAAAGACACCCTCACCCGCCCACCCCTCCACCCTCCAAGCACCACACACACCCCCTGTCCCCGCCCCCATCGCTACCCCACACCAGGATGAGATTGCACACTTCATCACAGCGTTTGGCACCAACAACAGAGGCGACCCTGTTTGAACTTGTGTTTGCTGTGCTTAACGCAATCAGCGCGGCTAATTCGTCCGAGCGCTTGCGTCACTGCCGCCAGCGTTAATGGGCGGCACACACACACTACTGTATGCGCGTCCACCGCGGCTGACCATCTTGTTTTGTTTTCGTTCGCAATCTGTTTCTCTTTCTTTCTTCCACTGATGTTTTTTTTCTCCCTTTTCAGGATTGTTTTTTCAGAAAGCTTTTTAGAGAACACAGAAAAAAAGAAAGTGTGTGTGTGTGTGTGTGTGTGTGTGTGTGAGTGTGCTTGACCACTGCAAGTGCATTCAGTGCTCTCTCTCTCTCTCTCTCTCTCTCTTGCTTTCTCTCTCTCATTCTCTCGCTTGCTCTCTTAATGAAGACAGCGCACCAAAGGAGAAATCAGTGTGCATGTCTGCGTCTTCATGTGTGTGCGAGGCTGGAGGGTGGGAGGTTCAGCTGGGGACAGGGAGATGGGTGAAGGGGACGGGTCTGTCAGTTGAGGTAAGATCAGCGCGGCGGTGAGGTCTCGGGAACATGCTCCCTTTCAATAGCCATGAACATCAAAGCCAGAGCCGTTTAAGTGTCCTCTGTCGGAGCAGCCACTGAACCGGCGCCCCGGGGGACCTGTGACCTAACAGGAAGTGCTCAGGGACTCGGCCGTCTATTTTTTTTTTTCTCTCTCTCTCTTCCCCTGTCCGCCCTCCTCCTCCCCCTTCCATACACTTGCTGAATGCTCAACAACAAGACACATGACAGAAGGCATCCAAGCTTTTCTCTGAATGTGCATTTCTGACATGGAGGGTGTTTCTTTTTTTTGGAGGGTGGGGAGACACAAACAGAGACAGGCCACTGAGAATGTTCCAGTTTTTTATATATATATATATATATATTGTTTTACAGCCTCATCATAAACATGTGCCAGTGATATTATGACAATTGCTGAGGGCTCCTGCTCCACTGAGTGTGTGGCACTGTGCCCCCCCCCCCCGCCCCGCCCCGCCCCGCCCCGCCCTGTACTAGTGTTCACACTGGAGCTGAGCGTGGTGCTGGTCCAGGGTCGGAGTGCGGAATAAACCAGACCCAGTCATGGGGGGTGGGTCATTAACTTGGACACGGGTCACCAATGATCTCCATGACTGGTTACTGGCCTCAGCTGCAGGACACAGCCCAATGTCCTGCCCACTGTACTTTGATATCCAGTCAGCGTTGTGTTGTGTTGTAAACAATAAATGGCTTGATAGGAGCAAATTATTTTTTGTGGGATAGGCAGACAATATTTCACATTGCAGTTACTGACCCAAACTGCAGAATTCTTTTTCACATTTGATTGTTTTGGGTTTTTTCCTTTTTGCTCAAATTTAATAACAGGCAAATTATTACAAAATCGCTTTAAAAGGCCCTCTCTAAGCAGCATGCCAATGGCTCTGTTTTAACATGATTCATAAAGCCTAGCCCCTCTAATTGGTGCTATCAATCAGGTGGATGGCCATTTATCAGCACGCAACATACTGAACGAATTAAAGGCCGCATAATGGCTCCAATTTATTATTTCATTAATTAGCCAGTAAATCATTCCTCCTGCTCTTTTGGCTGTCGGTGTCTTGTGACGAGCAAGCGGGGGGGGGGGGGGGGGGGAGCCCTTTGATTGTGATTTCTCCCTATGGCCGGGACGCACTACTGGCTAATTATCCGTTGATTATGTTCTATCGAGGCGTGTAGTCATGGGGCCATCAATTACGGCAGACAAAGCTGGAACCGCAGGGCTGTGGGTAGTGACATCAGTTTAGTGCCTCTGATTAAAGCGCGGATTTATTGGCCTGCCGCGCTAGAGACCTGCACTATCCTCTCCGGGGGCGATGCTTGGGAGCCGGTGGGAACACACTGATTCCGGGACGGTGAGTGAGAGCTTTATGGCATCCTTAGTACATCATTATGACCGGCGGCGACGTTTTTTTTGTTTTTAGGGCCAGTTAAGCTAACTCACTTCTCCTTTTTTGAGTCGGGGAGGGAAGGGGGGTCAGATGACTGTTTTGAGTTACTGTGGAATGGCTACTTGTAATAGTATCCACTGTTGACCAAAGGTCTTTGTTTGTTTGTTTGTTTGTTGAACTACCGTTTAAGTGTATGTTAATATGCAAACATTGTAATGTTAAGCATTTTGTCCTGCCAAATGCATGTGTTATTCCAAGTCACTCTGTCTTCCTCTAGTTCACCTCATCTGGTGGTTGTTATGATAACCACAACTGTATGAACCTGTCACAAAAGTCACCACATCTGTTTAACAGGCACAGTTTGAATTGAGCTGTGTTGTATTGTCTCTGTTTTGAAACCCTAATAGCCTTGTGAAGTTAATGAATAGCTTAGCACACGGTATACAGCTCAGTGCTCTGTACAGCCTGTATAGCCTTAGAAATGTGCAGCAGGGTTAATGAAAAGAAGAGAATGGTTGATTCCCACAAGCCCATAAAGACTCTTATGGGTTACCGGAAAACCACAGCGGACTTACAAATGCCTGCACTGAAAAATAAGAGTCGCTTTAATGTGATTTTATCTCTGTGTTTTTCATTTGTAGAAAGCTATGAATTCAACGTGGATTTGTTTCCCTCCATCCCACGTCTCAGTGTCCTCACTAGGCCACAGGTCTAGAGGCCAAACAAACGGTGCCCCAGCGGTGACATAATCCTGACAGGTTCGATTAATCCAATTAGCAAGGCACCCTGGGATACTGAGTCAGCGTTTGAGTCGCGTCCACGGCCAGGCGTTCACACGGCAGCACTTCACACATCCCGGCTATTATTTTGCTACATCTCTACGACCGCGACGAAAACATTTCCCCCGTGCCCGAGAGAGAAAGCGAGCGTTTCCCGTCGGCCCCCTCTCTGGAGGAAAAAAAAGGCCGTGGCACCAGAACGTGTCGATGTGATCAAACTATCGGGATCTCGCTGCCTCTCTCGTGGAACTGACCCAGAATTAACACCTCCCTTATGAGGCCCGCGTTATGCTTGTGCGAAACAGACTCGGGGCTGTTTTTTTGGTCAGGCCGCGGTCCGCCTGAGACCGATCTCCCGGGCGCATTGGTCATGTCTGAGAGGGCGCGACGGCGGTGGTTTGCTGGTTATCCAGCTGGCTCTTGTGTGTGAACTGATAATGACATCAGTGCCAGATGCTGACATCTGTGAACCCGCTCCAAGCGCCGTCACTGTGGAAAAACACGGAATGCCCTGGCTTGTGTCGGGGAGAGGACCAGGCACCCTTGAACGTGTCCACTCTCTGGAAAAAAAGGACACAGGACTGCAGATCAAAGCTTGTTTTTGTCCTTGTTTTTGAGGAGAGTCCAGAAAAAGTCACAAGCGCTGACACTTTTAGAGTGAAAAGTGACTTTCTGTCTCCAAGGCAACAATTCATCTTTATAGGGATATGTTGAAGAATGGTCTATATATCTTGAAATCATGTTGCGTGTTTAAACTGTTAGTTATTTTGTGTTTTTTATTATTATTACATCTGGATTTTACATTTGAGTTGAAAATCATGCAGGATTTCAAGCACATGATCAAGGCATTGAGTTGTTCTAACGAACCTGATAGCTGAGATTTTTTTATTTCGTATGTTTTGTTTTTACTGTAAACATGAAAATGAACATGTACAGTGTTTTGTTGGATGATGAGTGGATAACTTAAGAAGGATTCTCCGCGCATGAACAGCATTCCTAAAATACTCCCTTGACTTCTTCTATATAGCCATACATTAGGCCTGGCGCCAATTCTGGACCACAAATTCATTCCAAGAAGATGTATGTCTGAGAAGCCTTTCCCATATGAACATCTGGTTTAACCCCATGGTGAACGTAGAGACAGATCACAGAGTGGATACTGTTTTTTTTCTATGAATGTATTACCGTGCGCATAGCATTCTCATTACACACTCAGCATCAACAACAATTCTGACGGTGTGCCATTTAATCCAAGGCAATAAATAAGAGATTACCATGAATGGGCAATCAGGTGTCCAGATTTGCATAATGTTCAAAGCGCGTGGACGGGCTTTGTGCCTGAATGACAATAAGGGACAGCAGCTCCTACAAGAGGGCCCACTCCACTCTTACTCCAGTTGGCTCCACTCTAGGAGTGGTCGAGATCAGGCTGTTTTTTTTCTTCTTTTCTCGTTGTTGTTGTCTATGTTGTAGCTGTTTTTTTCCCCCCTACTCTGGCCAATCACTTACATGTGATGGTTTGCATATTTATGAGCGGGCTCGGATAGGTCTGCGGTATCATCTTTGGTTTGTATTATTCATGACTGACGCGGTCAGTGTATGGATGCCTCCTGTTGCTGTTATAGGGGACTCCGTGGGCTGATGGAAAACTAATAAGGTCGTCTGGCTGTTGGCAGCGGCGTCGGCGGGCAGCTTTGGCAGAAGCGCGAGAGGGATGGAAACCAGAGAGGTCGAGCCTCTTTTTTTTTTGCAAAACCAGACTGGCCGCTGTTGGATTCTGTGCTGTTTTCAATGACAAGTGGCCCTGTCTCTGTCCACGGCAGTGTCTCACAACAGAGCAAGACCTCGGTACTCGTCACCTCTCATAATGAGCTACTTCATCAGTGCAGTAATACTTAAACATTTCATAACATTTCCTCTGTTTATGAATAGAGCAGAAGGTTGGATTGGATAACAGCCCAAAGAGTACATAGGGACAGACGGAGCTAGACTCTCAGACAGTTGATATTATAGACATAGAAACGCAGACATTACAAAGTAGACATCACCGCCCCCCAGTATCTATACAGTATCCCTAAGACACAATGGAGGGGCAGCCATACTGTATATCTACAGCCAGACTGTTGAGTATTGGCATCCATAGCAGATACATGGAAATAAACAGGCAGGCAGGTAGACAGACAGTAGGGGGCCTTGCTGTTTAGATTTCGTGTTTAGGCACGACCGTCGTCGTCACCTGCAGCCACCGATGCCGCGGAGTGGTTAAGTGACAAGGTCACCCACCGACAGCGCCGCGCTAATTGGTGGCAACAGGCACTTATTTGCTAATGACAAAGGCTGATTGTTTTGTAATGGGAACCACCTGTGGAGCCTGTCTCCAGAGCCAGCGAGATCTTTCCCCTGTTGCCTTGGCAGGCTTCCTGCCAGATTTCTCCTGTGAATTCATAGCTAATGATGCCCTTCCCCAACACAGCGCTGAAATCTGGTAAATGGTAATTATGTTAGGAGATATCTGTACAGGGTGTTTGTCCTCAGTGGCACAACCTGCTACTGCTATATGTGCTAGCCATCACTGTGGGCTAAAGCCCAAGACTGTAGGGCGGCCATTTCTATGTCCGCATTGTTTACTGATATTCGTGAGATCATGTTTAGCACATAGCGGTAGCAGGCTTTGCCACTGAGGACATTTCTATGTCCGTATTGTTTACTGATATTCGTGAGATATTTAGCACTTCTCACTGAGGTTATGTGTTTTTGTGCTGCAGCTGGGAGGGTGTTGATAGACTGCCATGTAAGCGAACATCAACAAGGTCCACTGTCTTGCTTTGTGCAGTCAACCGCTCTTTACAACCAAATTTCCAAACACAAAGCGGGCCCCCTTTGCGATTCTTTCTGGCGCTTCATTTCAAATGCATTGTTTTGACATTTGCGATGGCCTCGGAGGCCAGCTAATTCTCGCCTGCAAATGTGAGCACATGCGCTCTCCCCGGCTGGCTATTTACCTTGCTGAGGACCTGCCTTTCCCACTGACTATTTGCACGTCCTCGCGGCCTCGTCCCTGGGGAAGCCAGCGTAGGGATGGGAGGAGGGGGGGGCTGAGAGGAGGTCGCCTGCCGCTCGGAGCGCAGCAGTCAGGGTGAGGGGGGGGCGTGATCCCGGCCAGGAAAAGTGGGTGGATGTCTTGATTAGTTCTGGGGGCCCCTGCAAAATGTAGGGTCGCATATAGGCTATAGGCTCAGACCTTTATGTAGAGATACGTACAGTACATGCACACACTCACACGCACACACACACACACCTACACACACACATACTGTCACGAACCCATGTTCACCTGCTTCCTCCAGACCTCCACTGGTCCCAGTCGCGTTCCCAGAATGCCTCTCACCTGATGGGAGCGGCTGGGGCAGGGCGTGGCGTCCAGGGCCACAATCAGCTCCAGATAAAGTGGCTTTTATCCCCCGGATTCCAGAAGGGTTAGCAGCGGCGGCTTATCTGCACGTTGACGCAAGCGAGAGCCGGCGCGGAGGAAAGAGTGCTTTTCTATTTAGACGAGCGGGAATAACAAGTTTTTGTTGGATTTCCTGCGCCGCAGATTAGATCGGGGAAAGATTGGCACGTCTGGGGGGCTGGGGCGGGCGGGCGGTCTGCGTCGCTGGACCCTTCCAGGCCCTCCGACTGTGGACGCTTGTGCCTGGAGGTTTGGGAGAGCGAGAGAGAGAGAGGGGGGATGTGGGGGGGGGGGGGGGGGGTGCGGTGTGGAGGTGGCAGAGGGAGGCTCGCGAGGCGTCTGTCACGGGGAAATTGAACACGCCAGACGCAGGCCAAGCGCTGCTCAGACATGGAGCAGGAAATGGCCCACACTCAGGAAGTCATTTGCCGTAGAGGGTCCAGCACCTCGGCGTGAACTCGACGCTTGGAGTTGCTGCTGCAGCATTGTGATGCATGCTGACACAGTTCATTTAGGAAAACCTTTTGGAAAGCCAAAGGTTTCTGCGCTGAGGGAGAGCTATGTGAAGCCCATACGTACTTAGATTTTCCTCATCAGTGAACCGCTCAATTTGTAGCCTTCTGCCTGCCTGCCATGTTAGGAAATACTGTTGGCCTGATCATCACTGGTCAATCATATATGACACTTAAATATGAAACAGTGAACAACGCTGTGAATTGGATTGTTTTATTGGTCACAACACGATGGACTGGAAAATAAAATGTCCAGAGTGCAACGTGTCACTGATCTAGGTCAACATTTGGCATGTCTTCGTCATTGTGTTCTGCCTAAGCATCTGTCAGCGCACAAACTCTGCATTGTTACCTTTCCCACTGAAGTAAACAAGATAAGGAAAGTGAATTTTCTGCCTCATGAAAGGAGGGCTGGGTCGGGGTCACTGGCCGTCCCTGAATACAATTAAGAGCAGTTGTGCAGAGAGAGACACATGATAAAAGGCTAAGCGTCGCCGTGCCATAAAAGTCTGCTCTCTGTCTCCCTGAGGACTCGGAGTGCCCCGAAACGCTTTGAAGTCGCTTTTCACGAGAGCGGGGCATTTGCCAGCGAAGCCTTTAACACATGTGGCCCGAGTGGATGACAATGCCAAGGTGCGTGCCAATGGACTTTGTCGGCAGGCTGTCAAATCACTCTTACATGAGGTGATTTGTGTTGGTCCTCGGTGCAAGAGCTGACCATTACGATCATTTCAGTCCCGTGTTGATGGCCGAGATCGTCCTGACAAGCTCGCAGTAGAGACAAAGCAAGGGACAGAAAGAAGGAAGAGTGAGAGAGAGACATCTGGAAAGAGGGGAAGAGAGTTGAAAGTGTGGTGGCATGAGGATTTAATGACCTTTTTAGGCACAGTGTAGTTTCAATTGGTGGCTCAGGTCATTGGCTACAATCATTGCCCACTTTACAGCTCATGGGAACATCATAACATGCTCTGTGTTAAAGAATGTTTTTGGTCTTTTCACCTTCAGTCAGGTAGACCAATGAACAGCTGCTGTTTGAATAGTCAAACTGTGTTTTACGATTCGCTACAGTATATTATTATTTTTTTTTTTTTTTAATTTTTTTTTTTGGCTTTTATGCCTTTATTTGGACAGGACAGTGGAGAGAATGACAGGAAGTGAGTGGGAGAGAGTCGGGGTGGGATCTGGAAAGGACCACGGGGCGGGAATCGAACCCAGGTCGCCAGCGTACGGTGCAGGTGCCCCAGCCAGTTGCGCCACTGCCGGGGCCTGCTACAGTATATTATTAAATAAACATTAAACAAACAATGCTATTAGTTTATTTAGCTATTTATGACATGCTATTTATTAGCTTATTATTCTGTGAACGAGCTGTCCTTTCATTGCCATGCGACTGTATAAGATTTACAACATTATCATAAAATTCTGGAATGACTTTTGAAAAATATATGTACATAGTCGTCGAATATGATTTCTTGTAACTAATTAAGTTTACTACTTCCAAGCTTGTCATAGGAATGTGACATGATAAAGAGCAGTCTAAAATGATGTAGAAAATTTAGAACGGCGTATGCGGGTATGCTGTGTCATCATAATCTAAACAGCAGTATTTTCAGATAAGTACGTTGGTGGATTAATTAAAGTCTTGATCAATATTACAACATAAGTCAATATTTATTCCTAAAACTAGACCACAGTAGCATCCATCAGTCATTCAGTGCAAAGTAATGGGATGCAATGTCCTCTTTGAGGTGAAAGTCGTATGCAATGATAATGAAACTCTACTTGTACTTCTCTCTGAGACACAAGCGAATAGAGGCACAAACAGACAGAGTGTGTCTTTTTTGGTGGGGGGGGGGGGGGGGGCAGTGGATTGGGGTGATTTCTCAGCCCAGGCAAAGCTCATCATCTACCTCTAATTGTGTTACATGAATTGTCTCCAAAGGAAGTGGAGTGCGGAAAATCATAAACGCATTTTAAAAACTCTGCGGGTATTAAAGTCGGCTGCCCTCCCAGCATCTCCATTCATCACAGCTCCCGGGGAGAAGGCCGTAACCAAATCACCGCTCCTCACACATCCATACCCTTATGAGAGCTTGTGGAGGGGGAGAAAGTATAGCATCCAAATATAGAGTATATATTGCTCTACTCTCCCTCTTTTTTTTTCTCTCTGTCTTCCAGATGAATGCCTCACAGCGCGCTCATCTAATAGATTTTCCAGCACACCTTGTTAAAATGGGATTTTGAAAAGTGGCGGCGTTTTCATGCAAAAGTTCACGCACCGTTTTTTGACTGATGGTGGTACAAATCACACTGACAATCGTGACTGTTCGCAGTCTCTCTTTTTTTTAACACTAAGAGTGGGGCGGCCATCTTGCTTTCCCCCCCACTCCCTTAATTTGACCTGCCTGTGCCTCATGATGCAGAGCCGAACACACACCGCATTCGTCCCGTACGGTTGACAACGTTAAATACACGTTAAATACACGTAATCAGACGCGGAAGACAGGTCAGGGCCGCTCCGAAAGCCTGGAACGCGCGTGTAGCTGGCAGTAAGAAGGTAGGCTAAATGGAGCAGATAGTTTGTGAATAATGTGAACGGCTCCTTGTCCCAGTTGTGGCTTTGAACCGAGTGAGCTGTCATCTGGCCTCTAATCCGCCGCATCCTGCGAGTATAAATTTGCGGCGAGAGTGGACGGAGCATGTGTTGAAAAGCCCGTGCAAGGGGAAAGGAATTCTGTCGAGAAATACGCCGAAAAGGTATCAGAGGATTTGTTTGTAACACAAAGAAGGATTGAAAATCAGATTGGTATGATTTAAAACCACCTTGTTGGCTAATAAGATATATATGTTGTAGCCTACAGTACATGTTGAACACATACACTACTCACAAAAAGTTAGGGATATCGGGCTTTCGGGTGAAATGTAATGTTCACAGTACTGAACATTGAACTGTTGAACATGCACATTCAAGAGTTTAGAGAAGGTCACATTAAGTTCACCTTGAAAGGTTATAGTGGATTTTGAGTTCATTCTGAAATTTCACCCGAAAGGCGAATATCCTTGACTTCTTGTGTGTAATGTATAAAAAAAAGAGCTATGTCTAATATATGTAAAATTCAGTGGGTTCGCCCAACAATATCAAACTGTTGCTGGATTATGACAGCGAAAACAATGATGATGAGAAGGGAACTCAGAGAGCACTGACCTCAGCCAAGGCCAACATGCCACAGGTTACCGTGTTAATGAAAGATCCATTGCCCATGCTCCACCCCTCCACCAAGTTTCATGGAAATCGGCCTGGTAGTTTTTGTGTTATCCGGCTGACTCGACAGTCAGAAAAACATGTCAGTTAAAACATAACACCCTGGGCAGAGTTAATAAATATTGTTGTTAGTAGTGCATTTATTACTGTTGTTCTGCAGATGTTTGTTGTCACGGACCATTGTTACTCATTCATCATTTATGTTGAGCTCGTTCCTTTGAATGCATTTTGCCTGCGGCAGGGTGTAGGGTGACTGTTCAGCGACCATCTAAAAGATCTATGGGATATATTATCAGCCATGCCATGCGTCACATCACCAAATTCTTGGGAATGATTTGCATGTTTGTACTCATGTTTGCACACACCCCACACCCACCGCCGACCAGGTATGTAAATGTCATACATGATTGTTTAAAGGCCTCTTTGTTCAAGGCAAAGGTGCTACGGCACACACACCTCTCGGTGGGCAAAAATAGCCGGACAATTTTCTCCTGCGATGACAAAGGCTGAGTGCGGGAGCCGGGGAGCTAATGGGGATGCCTGCTCCTCTGTTTAGGCGTCCATTAGGCCCCACAGCTTGCTTTCCATGCACCCAAAACAGCGGCCATTACAGGAGCGAAGGTGACCGAGTTAATTGCTCCTTGGAGCGGGGCAAAAATGTCACTTAAACCCGGTCACAGCCACCCCCCTGACGCCGCTTATCTTCTGCCGTCAACTGAACTATTTATCATCTACAGTTTTTATAGTTCATAAAAGTTCAGAGGTCATAAATCATTGACCTCCAAACAGGGACACATGTTCCTGGCAGAAAGAGGACTGGCTGTACGGTGGAATTAATTGGAGCTACTGGGAAGAGGGCTCGTGATTACTCCTGACTACCTTTGTAGGATAGAGGCTACAAAAAAATTAGAACAACAACAAAGTCACTGAGTGTGTGTGTGTGTGTGTGTGAGAGAGAGAGAGAGAGAGGGAGGGAGAGAGAGAAAGTTATGAAGAGGGGAGAGAGAGCTATGGAGGGGAAAAACAGAGAGCAAAAGAGAGAGAGAGAGAGAGAGAGTCATTGGTCGGACTCGGAGCAAGCGCTGCTGCACCTTTAACGACATTCCTGGTGTTTATGAAAACATGTCAGCGGGGCGGGGGCAGACACTGAGAGTTAGCAGTCATCGCTCCGGCCCCCGGGGCCGAGGCCCCTCTCCTCCCTCCAGGGGCCCCGTGTGAAAGCTGACTTTTGTGCGCCCGCAGGCTGGCTGCAGCGAAGGTGGACGCTGGTTGTTTTTACTGGCAGCCCGTGGACAAACACGTACCAATTACGTTGCACTGCTCCAGTGTGTCAAAGTATGACAAATAGTTTTATTTGGTATTATTTGAGAAGGTTAAGGGAAAAAAAAAAAAAAAAAAAAGCGTGTGTGCACGCCGGGCAGTGGACGAAAAAGCAGAAGCACGGCTGGCCACAGGGAGGGGCAGTTAGGCTGGGGTATGGTGTGGTGGGGTGGGGGGTAGTGGTAGAGGAGGGGCAGTTAGGCTGGGGTGGAGGGGGGGGGGGGGGGTTAGAGGAGGGGCAGTTACATTGGGGTGGTGGAGGAGGGGCTGGGAGTGTAAATCTTATTTAAGAGCTAGTAAGCTGTGGCTGCAGAGCAAACAAGCTCCACTCAAGCCCAGCTTCAAACCAAGATGCTTCCACTCAAGCCCAGCTTCAAACCAAGATGCTTCTAATCTTTGTTGTTCTAATTTTTCAGCTACAGAGTTTGGTCCATTCACAGAAAACAAAAATGTAACTCTGCCCGTGGAATCATATCTTTGAGGCGTAGTAGATTCTGTGAGACAAGTACAATGCTAGTCTCTGTTTTGTTACATAATATAAACAAAAGCCAAAAAGTCTGCACAGTTCATATTTCATTTTGTGATATGTTTATAATTTTTCATAAATAAACATTTTTCTCACATCTCCTCATTCTTGACCTTTGCGACAATAGTAAAGAGGTCCGCAAAATCAATATTGTTTATATATGTTGCTTATGAAATATATGTAGCCTACACTAGTTTATACCAGACTATCAGATGAAAATCCCTTCCTGGTTTTATTCATGTCTCAGCTTTCCTGGATGTAAATGACTGTATTAAGTAATGAATTTGTAGTTCAGGAGACAAAGCCACTACATAACTCTAAACTCAGTCACTCTAAAGCACAAAAGTCAGTGCGCAGTGGTGCAGTAGTCTCAAAGGTGTGTGTGTGTGCATGTTTGTATGTGTGCATGCACATGTGAGCCCGCATATATCTGTGTTTACCTTTCTCTGACCATCAGCGCTGGTCATGGAGTGGAGTGATCTAAAGGGTCATTTTAATTGAAACAGGTTCGCACTCTGGGCTTCTCCCCCGCCTCTAAAAACAGCCCAGCCTAAACATTCCTCTCCAGTGAAGTGCATCAGAGAGAAATGGGGGGGGGGGTTTGGTGTGTGCGTGTGTGTGTGTGTGGGGGGGGGGGGGGGCACAACATCAAAGGTCCCCTCTAGGGCCCAAGCGGCCATTAACATGCACTCCAGCCTCGGCCACTCACCTGGATAACCACCGTGGAGTAGGAGAGGAGATGGCTGTGCACAGCGCTCTTAAGTGGCCATAGAGGAGCTGAAGGAGACTGTAGTCAGGTGCGGCTTGGGTGGAGTGTCCAGGCCCTGCTGCTTAACATGGGCCCACCGTGTGCGCTCCCTGCCTTGCCTGTCGCTACTCATAAATAACTCATAAATTGTTAATTAGCTCTTTGTGTGTACTGTATGCAGGGGGGGGGGGGCGGGTGTTGGGGAGAGACTTGTCCATTACACAACATTTTCACATTTTTTTTAGAACAGGTGAAGTGGATTAGAGTTATACTTACTCTGACCCACCTTTAATGTGGAGTGCTTCAGTGCTCAGTAGGAACAAATGACTGTCCACCGAGGTCTTTGGTATTATTTGCCCTCAATGGTGCCTTCCAGGCAGCACTGCCTTCAAGGCACTACTCCCCTCAGTTTAGGGGTAGGATTAGGGTTGAGGGGGTTAGGGTTAGGAATAGGGTAAAGGTAGTGCCTTTTAGGCTGTGCTGCCTGGAAGGTGCCGTTGGGGGCAAAAAAACACCATTGAGTGTCCACCGAGCACCTCCGTGATGACGGTTGACATGAAGTCTGCTGTCGATGGGGGTCATCCCTATGTTCCCCAGGTCCTATGTTCCCCAGTTTTCCCCACAAGGGTCCTATGCTCCCCGGTTGCAATACATACCGGGGAACATAGGACCCTTTTTATAATTTAAGAAAAAAAAGGTCCTATGCTCCCCGGCCCCATTCAAAGTGGGGAACATAGGACCCGGGGAACATAGGACACGGGGAACATAGGTACGCTCCCCTGTCGATGCACAGCAGGACCGCCCCGAGGCTGGCCGCTCTCCTCCTCCTCCTCCGGTGCAAGCGCAGGTCAGAGAACGGTAAGTAATGAGGTCCTCATTCAAAGCAATCTCATCATTGACCCCAATTAAAAAAATGTTTTGATTATGAATCACGCTAATTTGGGGGGAACTAATAATTGACTGCCTGTGTTTTGAAAATAGCGGAGGGTTCTGCCCGGGAGCACATTCAGTGCTCCACGTCCATTCCAGATCACCAAGACTTCCCAGAAACCGGTGGGTGGTGCCAAACGCTATACTTTTTTCTTGAAGCGTTTCTATTTTGGCCTGTAAATTTGCCTCATATCCCATGTGGCTAGTGTATACACTTTTGCCAATACAGCTCATGTTATGGTCGGTCCTGTGGAAATTGCTTTGATAAGTTGGGTAGGTGCAAGTCTGAGAGCTGGAGTAGGCTAATGTAGCAACGCCACCAGCTCACAGGGGAGGATAGCCGACCGATAGCATGACGTGGCTCTATGGCTGGATATCACAGAGAAGATGGAGAGGGAGAGGAGTGCGGGCCTTACTCTACATAATCAATTTACAGTCTTCTTTGGGCTATATACAGCATATAATACTGTTTCCTACTATATGATGCTCTATATTATTAAAGCCTATAGACTATGCCTAATGCTGCTGTGCTTGACTAGAGGATTGAGGTCATGACCCTGAACTATGGCAGACTTACTTCACATTCTACATTCAAGACTACTAGCCTGGAAGGTCGATCAAGTCCGTAAGTACGTAACAACGTTTCTGCACAAAATCATTTACAGCCAAAGATTTAGACATTTCAGTGTAAAGGTATGGATTTGGGAATAAGACTGCATTTTTTCCCCATGGCTTTACTTGGACAGAACTTATGCTGTTCTCCAATCATTTCAATTAGTTTACACACTGAATAGTAAACATATTGTTTTGAGTTGATGTTGATGGTCTAAAATGGTTTCTGATTATTATTATTACTGATACTTCTACAAGAGTGTGATAAGGACAGCAGCAGGCTCAATGCCTATCGGCCTGTGATGTTTCCTCTTTCTAAACAAGTCCCCGGTTCTTTCTAGATAACACCTAAAACATTGCAGATGATAGTTGTGATTCTAACAGCGGTCAGCTGATCCTGACCACCATCGCCTACTGGTTCTGTGGCTTCTATCCGCTCTGTCCTCCACAGTGGCCCCTGGCTGGACCTCTTCATTCGCAGTCAAACCACAGCCGAGCGGCGGCAGAGCAACAAGGAGAAGGGCCCGCGGAGTGGAGGTTAAAAGACGCTATTATCCCCCCTCGTCTTCTGCCAAAATGGGATTTATGCTAGCGCTGATGTACTAGGAGCGAGAATTGAATCTTCTCCCAGATTAAATCCACCGACGGTTCCACCTGTAATACGTTTCTGGAGTCACGCATTTGGGCTCGGCGGACGCAGTCACGTAGAGGGCAAGATTATTTTCCAGGACCTCGGCGGTTAGCGGGGGCACGTAGGGAGGATCCTGATGGAATAGCAAAACTCTGCGATGTGGCGTCTCGCGGAGCGTCCCCCAAACACTCTCCCTCGAGTTCGACTGGGCCCATCGTATGAATGTTTAATGGCGTTTCCGCAAGTGGACAAAATGCCGGACGTGTCGGGACAGTGTGTTCCATGTGAGGCTGAGGAGATCTCAGCTCTCTCGCCGCCATGCTTTGTTTACTCACTTGCGGGCCCCTGTCACTTTGTGGCTTCAAAGTTTAATGGGTGTTCTTCTTATCTTCTCGCCGTATTGCTATGCTATCTGTGTGACAACAGGCCTCTTTGTTTTCCGAGGACCTATGAGCGGAGAATTGTCCTTGCTTGAGTTAACTAATGGGTCCTCTGCACTCATTTGTCCCAATAAAGAAGCCTTTTTGGACTTGGTCATGATTTATCTCTTTTTTTGTATCTGCAGAACATACCTTGGTGCTCATGAGAAAGTTTTTGATTGTGTGTGTGTCTGTGTGTGTGTGTGTGTGTGTGTGTGTGTGTGTGAGAGAGAGAGAGAGAGAGAGAGAGAGAGAGAGTGAGTGAGTGTGTGTACACATGTGTGCATGTGTGTTTGTGTATGTGTGTGTGCATGTACATCCGTATGTGTGTGTGTGTGTGTGTGTGTGTGCGCATCTGTGTGTGTGTGTGTGTGTGTGTGTGTGTGTGTGTACAGTATGTACACACATGTGTGCATATCTCTGTGTGTGTACACCTGCGTGCATCTCTGTGTGAGTGTGTGTGTGTTTGTGTAAGAGTCTGGCCATCTAAGTACTCTATATTTATAAGGTATATTAAGGAGACTGAATATGAGCTTACCTTACCATATGGATCATGGAAACTCATAGAAAAGTAAGCTTTTTTCCAATAATTTACCACTTCAAGTGTGAATCTGACATTGTTATTGTAAGTCAGTGATATCATATTTTGAAGTTCTTCAAAGTAGCAATGCCAACTACAGAGGAGAAAGTCTACGTGCGCGGTTAAAAACATTTAACATATAGCAAGCCACAGCATTGCCATCACAGCACCACATGCTGGAGCAAACAGCAGTCTGTCACAATGTTTGGTGGACACGGGAAGTGGGCACTATGTCTCTTTGGGCCATTTACTGCCACAGGAATCGAGGCCGGAAAGTTTTTTTTTTGCCCTGAGGTCCTTTTCCAAGTAGCCCAGTCGCTCCAATGAATGAGTGGAGCACGCAGATCCCCAGCAGGATAGGGGAAAGGCTGAGACGAGAAATGGGCATCCTACCCTGAAGTTGTGGACACAAAGACTGCCATCCATCAGGCCAGTTGAAATGCCTTGGCTGCAGATTTCTTTCCCCTCTGGAGATGGTTCTCTATCCAGCCAGGGAGACACCTCCACGGGGTCCTCCCCTCCGGGAGATTTGGCCATAAACTCTGTTAATGTCGAAATGATGCCAACAAATTGACTGTAAAAAGTAGCTGCTTGTAATACACAATTATTATTATTATTATCATCATTATTAATGTTGTTGTTATTATTGTTGTTGTTGTTATTATTATTATTGTTATTATTGTTTTTATTATTATGTTGTTACATATTTATAATTTCTGGTGCTGCACCTGCTGTTTCTTGAAGTTCGTAATGAAATACACAGTAGGCCAACTGCATGCATTTCCTGCAATAATTTTGTCAAACAATTTCATTCTTAGAAAGTCACTGTAGACAGACAAGCGATACTTGAGAAAAAAAGACACGATTTAACAAGGGTGTTCCAATCCCTTCAAACATAAAACTCACTTTTTCTCTATGCAAAAATACGAGGAAAAGAGGCGCTTTCACTCGGCCACAAAACAATAATGAAACACGGTGCGGGTGACGTAGGATGTAGGTGAGTAGTTAAATTTCAATATTCAAGGAAACCCGTGGACAGAGAAAACCCCGGATCATCTGACACCGCCTGTAGCAGCGCTAGTTTATGGTTTCAGTGGGGTAGGTATTGCACCCTTTCGTGTTTGTAGCGTAGAGTGTCAGAAATACGCAATATGCTTTCATGCTTCTGCAGAAGCGACTTCAGAGTCTATTTATCTACATCATAATCCTCGTCCAGACTGCATCAGTTGCCCTCGTTTTGTTTTTTGAGGAACACGCTTCGGGACCTCGTTTAATTTCATCCTCAAGGAGCGAGTGGAAACTCAAGTAAATATGGCTCAACTAAGCACATCCGAGGGCGAGAGACGCTGGAAATTACGCTCGCATTTTTTCAAGAGGAAAGAATGGTCCGCGTAATAGGAAGACCTGAAACGTGAGGGCGAAATTACTGGGAGAAACAGAGAGAGCGGGACGACGAGAAATACAAAGAGGGACAACGCGGTGTGGGAGGGAGGGAGACAGAATCGGTGAAGTGGGAGAAGCACTGGCCTAGATGTTTGAAACGTCAGGAGTTAGTCTTTTCTTCTGGTTCACTGAGTGATTATTAAAAGCTGCCTTCTTTGGGACCGATGGACCGGGGCCGTAGGGAGTATTTGCTGACCCGCGAGTGGTGTAACTGGACTTAAATGGAATATTTAGTGTGTCTTGAATGTGCAAACATAAACATGTGCGTCGGGACAATCGTGTGCTTTTAAACACGTCCTGCAACGTGTTATGAAATGTCCCTCTACTTCTACATTTTCTATATCTAAATATACTGTCACGTTGCAACATTCCTTTTGACTGATAGCAATGGCAGTTGAATCTGACAGCGGCAGAGGTACTACACGAAGTGCTCATGAAAAAAGCCCCAGGGCGCTGGAGCGCAATGGCTATGTGAAAACATGTGTCACTCCTTTGTATCAGGACCACGAGTGCCAGTCGTGGGTAAGACTGACTGAGACTTGGAACTCCAGAAGCCTTTCGTCCGTGGTGTGCGTGGGGTCTATTTCAGTTATTCTCGCTCTAGTGGTTAAATTCGTTGACTGGGATGTGGACTTAAACCACAGCGGCAGCAGCAGTAGCGGCAGCAGCAGCGCCTACGACAGTGATTCGGGATCCTTTTTTCATCATGTTACGAGCAGTGTGCTGGAGCTACCTTTAACCTTGTGGCATTTGATTTCTCCTATCTTCACTCTCGTGTGTGCCTTCTTTTGGATCGGCCTGTATCTGATCCGGTGCGGGGTGCTTATTAGAACTGCCGTGTTTCTGTTGACAGTCTGTCACTTGGGCGAAGCGGCGGCACAGTCTCTCCTGCACGGAGCCGATGACCAGCTGCTCTCGTTCACGGCAACCGTGGTGGTGCTCGCCTGCCTGGCAAGCGGGGCACTCATGGTTGTGAGACTCGGCCAGGGGGTCTCTGTCATCATTTTCATCAGTATCATCCGGACAATCTCGCTCATTTCGTTGCACAAAGTCCGTGCCAGCTGGAGACCTTACTTGGCGTACCTGGTCGGGGTATTCGGCGTCCTGCTGGCGAGGTATGCTGACAGGCTTTTGCCGAACCAGGGGACACTCAAGGAAGGCTGTACCTCGGTGATAGGGGCAAGGGAAGACATCCCGGTGTTTAAAAGGCGAAGGAGGTCCAGTTCTGTAGTCTCATCAGACATGGCACATCATGGCCAGTCCAACAGCAAGTCACACAGGAGGACATCATTGCCATGCCTTCAAAGAGAACAGGTAAAAAGTTAATCCCTCTCTTTTGCCACTTCAACATATTTTCGAATTTGCGACTGTTTATTGGGCAAATAAACTCTGCAAGCTATTCATAAATTCCTCTAATTTGAGTGAACCTTAATAGGATTATTTAAGTGCATCGTCAATGCCTCTGAGTTATCTGGCTATTTATAAGGGTCTGACTCGAGTATGTTGTATTATTTGTTTTGCCCAGTGGAAAGTAGAGAGCGACTATGTGTCTAATACTTGTCTACATTTTATACACAGAAAATTCTCTATTTTATTTTACCACTGATCTCATTATTCATGGGGAGATTTTAATATGACAAATGTAGCTGCCATTTAAAAAAAAACATTGCACAGATCTAAATTGGTTGGGACAGTTTCATTCACAGTGGTTAAGTGGTCAGTTGATTATGTGAACCAACAAAACATTGTCCAAAGCATGGTCACAGATGCAGCCTGGCTCTTTGTGGTGCACTGTTATTCAAAGCTTAGTGAGGTCACCTGGGAGCTGTTAATGAAAAAAAAGTTGAAAGCAGAACAGGCAGTGACCAATCGAGCTCTGCTTATTTGACCTGGCTTGGAGACAGGAAAGAAAATGGATAGATATTGTTTGAGATATCAGAAGGTCACCAATGGTTCAAGGGATTTACGACTCATTCTGATACAGGAAAGACGTATTTACCAAGAATGTTTACTTGTATTTGCTCAGCAGTGGCTTGTGAATCCCTTGCCTTATAATATTATATTTTTGTTTGTGGGAGCAACATTATTCAATAAGCTTCAAGTATGTAAATGATGTCAGGTCATGTATGTAGTGTGTACCATCCCATAAAAAGGATTTTGCTCATCAAACATTATTTGAGTCATAGCTTCTGCACTCCTGGCTAATTTGACTGCTCCATAATATGCATTCAGGCATGATGTACACAGATAAAAGGAAGGAGCAAATGGCCATTATTTCAAAATGCATTGTTGTGTGCTGTGAAGTGACTTTTCTTTAGCTAATGCGAAATAATTCTAAACGTGGCTCGCATTCTTTTGGAGTTAACTCGGGTTGATTTTCTAGGTCAACAAATGCTGTAAATTTCTTTCAAGCAACGTGACTGCTTAGAAGGTTGTTTACAGTTGTAGCGTCTGGAAAAAAAATATGGTGTAATAATTAGCATATTAAGATATTAAAATCATATTTTCCCTCCATTTTGAAATTCTTTTCTTAAAGTCTGTTTGTGAACTGCAAACTGAATGATTGCTGCCTGCATGGCCAGAGACCTATTTCCCCATTTTAAAAGAGAGCTGCGCTTTGTTTATCCTAGGCATTAATGTACCAAAAGTTCCTAAGGGAAATCTATTGTTTTTGCTGTATCGTGTACATTGTGTCTCAGAAATAGTGTAAAGGGGAGGGTTTCAGCCCCTATTGCTTTTTTTTCTAGAAGGACAAACCT
>NC_085010.1:18555387-18562887 GCF_963854185.1 Sardina pilchardus
GATGACTCCCTAAAGTCATTCCAGGAAGTGTGTGTGTGTGTGTGTGTGTGTGTGTGTGTGTCTTTGTATGTGTGCATGTGTGCACGTGGGAGACTGTAAGATTTATAGGGAGAGATTGCTAATTTTAGGTTTATTCATGGAAATGTATTTTTGATGAAGCTGAACATGCCCTTAAAGCAAGCAAAAAAATATACATAATATTAAAATCCCCATGCATAATATTCTGGACATCAAATTCACAATTGTGAATTGTGTTTTTATTTCTTAAATCCTACAAGGCTTTCATCGTAGAACCACTGGATTTTTTCTAAGCTCTGAATTTCATTTTACAATACATGACAATTTTTGCCATACAGGATAAATCATTTTGTTGTGGCCAGGTTAGGGGGGGTGGATTAAGAGTGTAATTTTGTTTAAGTATGCTGAAGAGAAAACATGGCCGTAATCTGTAAACATTATATGGTACTTCATTTTGCTTTGAGAGGTTTAGATAATTTCAATTATTTAGTGACCTCCTTATTCACTGGCCCTGACCTCTGGTCAGTTGCATGATTAAACAAGAAAAAGAAACACAATGATATCAACCCATGGCTGCACATCAAAAGACTACAAATGAGGTTATTGTGATGACTACCCCGTGGGTCAAAAAAACTGCTCAGCCCAGTTTATTTTTTGCCAAGCTTACTGAGAATCACCAATGCACTTTCTCTCTCTCTGTGTGTGTGTGTGTGTGTCACGCTGTAGTCCCTACACAGATCTCACGTGTATGGCAGACTAGAATTTTTTTGTGTGTGTCCTCATGAGAGCCACACACATACACACACTATCTCTCTCTCTCTCTCTCTCTCTCTCTCTCTCTCTCTCACACACACACACACTCCCTCTCCCTCACACAAACACACACACAGACACACACACCCATACGCACAAACCCTGACTTGAGTTGAGGGTGCATAGCGTCTGTGTTTTGCAGCCCGGTACGATAGCTACACAGAAGTTCCATTAGGCTCCATTAGGTCCCGTCCCGACTCGCGCTGTGTGCATCAGCTCAGCATCGTGTCAACACAACAGGCTATTAAGTGCCCCCTACCCCCCCTACCCCCCTACCCCCCCGCCCCTACCCCACACACCCCCGGGCTCAAAACAGGCTGCCAGAACTTGACTCAGTGGTGTCAGGTGCTCGATTGTCTAAACAGACACGGGCATACTCACCCAAACACAACACATGCACACAAAACACAGCACCAGGGGGGTTTGCTACGAAGCTACATGTGTGGTATGTTGAGCAAAAAGCCTGAGGTGTGCTCAAATTCCGCAAAACACTCCAGACAGACATTTTTTTTCTCCCTTTGAACCTCTATATCTAAAACGTTGTTGTGTAAAATGCTCCATCGTTCACTTTAATCTGTAAACAAAATGGCTAGCAACAGCCGCAATAGGCAATAGCCGCAATCGTTTGCCTCAGCTTGCCAAATGTACATGCACATCGGGCTTCAGGCTCCACATACCACTTATCTCGTTTCTTAGTATACCCCTCAGATCTGGGAGGGAACTTGGCCCATAAACAAGCGCACCCCCCCACCCCCACCCCCTGTCCTTGGATCCACTTGGTATTGTGCGGGTCCTTGAGGGCCGGCCTTAAGCACAAACAAAGCAAGTGGCTACAGCGGGCCTCCAGACTGCGGGGGGGCCCAGTCGAAGCCAAGGAGAAAAATAGGCTAATAAAAAAACGGACTAGAAACCCAGCTTCCAACACACTTGACAAATAATCACACCAGCACGGCACATAAAGAAATATCGAGCTCAATGTGAGGTTTCTAAATGGAACTAATGGTCTCTTGTGTTCCTTCTTGGTGGCCAGGAGTGATTAGCAGGTGCCAGTGCTCACTACACACACACACTACACTGGAACAGTTTTATACGGGGCAGCTCTTTAAGGGACCGAACACAAGGAATACCGATGTAATGCTATAAACACAAGCAAGCAAGTTTGTCTGGCAAAACTTCCTCAATTGTTCATATCCTCTAATATCCTTAAATCAGAGATAATAATCCCTAAATCTGTTTTAAAGCAACACTTTCCCAACGTAGAGATGTGCTTTTACATGGCCTCTGGTTTTGGTATCATTTCCAATTTAATTTTGGTATGTGAAAAACAGATAAACACTATGTAGCCTATGTAATTCATTGTTCTAGGCTGGATGTAAAAATATATATTTTAAAAAGCTCTTACAGCTTGACATTGCCAACTGTATTTCCTAAAGTCACCTGTTGGCACGTTTTTATCAGTACCAGTAGGGTGTATGGTGTTGACAAGGCTTTTACATGGCTTTGAAGTAGTTGGCCCACTAGTTTTAGATCAAACTCCCTACTTCTGCTTTGAGACAGTCAACTGGCACAACTATTAAGGTAATATTTGGCTCTGAAGGTTAAAAAATAACATACAGTCTATCAGTAAAACCTGCTCTGGCTTCAGTGAAACCATCATACCCAAAGCCCAAATTATATTAAAGAGAAATTGTGACCACTGTTACACATTATAATGCTTATATAATAATAATTTAAGCAAAAAAACAAAACAGGAACTCTGACAACGTAGGCTGATTAAAGAATGTTTTGAACTAGCGTTAGTGGTGCTATGTAGATCAACAAAAAGAGCCCAGGACCCTTGATCAATGCTTTGGTAAAGCGGCGGAGGCTGCCTGCAAATGATGAAATCGCCTCGTAACCACAAAGCCACTGTTTACGGCGGCGGAGCGAGCTGTTCCCCAGAAGCAGGGCCAGGCCTGCTACACCACTTGGATTTTCCACCTTGCTGCTGCAGTGCTCAAAGTCCAATCAAATTCACTTGTGACCCAGTTTGCCGTTGACCTTTCAGAACACAACTGATGAGACAGGCAGCTTTTTGTGATGACACATACGGAGGCAAATCTGGACCAAGAGGAGAACCTCTCTCAGTGCCTTGAATTATACTCCGTTCCTAACGTGCCTTAAAAATATATTTAATTTATAAGGTCATTTCTGCTCTGTGCCATGACATGGTTTTCTCATAAAATATTTTATATTCAGGCTTCCCGATGAGAATTATCCCACAATCTGAATATTAAACCCCAGGAATCCCCTGGTGCATGAGGGCATATGTCTCTCAGTAATGAGCCCTCTGATATACAGTTCGTATTAAAGTACCCAAGTGTTCAATTAGTGCAGACTCATCAACGTGTGATGTGGGAAATAGACCACTGACGCCCAATATGTTCTCAGGCCTCAGCTCTCGTCTGTAACGTTTCATGAGCTAAACATTGCGTGCAAATGGATTTTTCGAGAAAAAAAAAGCAGCCCTAAAGGTGACACATTTAGTTGGCTATACCTACTTTAACGCCTACCTCTGGTTCCTGGGTAATGTCATTGCTGACCAAAACAAAACTCAACTTTCCAGCAATGCCGTCATGTCCTGCTGAGGGGGGATTGTGTAAAGTGCTCTGATGCAGCGCTCCGTCATTGTATGGTGATGACTGAGCACTGAAAGCTTGATATCAAAGACTAGAAGACTCTTAGACGGGGAGAGTTGATAGCCTCTGGAATTCCGACTCGTCAGACTGACTTGCTCTGAGTCGGACTGCGACGGGGGGGATGAGCGAGAGTGAGGCGTGCTTGAGTCACTCGGCCTAGTTGCGAGAGCGTGTGCGAGCGTGTGCGAGCGAAGGGAGCCGAGCTATCGGCAAGGAAAAAGGCCGTCGAGTCTCGCGCAGCTGGGTCTCATTATTCCTCCTCAGCACCGACGTGTCAGAACCGAGTGGCCTCGCCGCCGTCAGGGTTAAGTGAATAAGCAGCTTGCTTAGAGGATTAGGAACTCCTCGCAAGTGTTTAGATAAACTAGTTTTTACCAAAGGATACAGGGGGAAAAATACAGCCATGGTACAGCAATATTTTAGCTTTGGCTTTATGTGACCTTGTCAAGAGAAACACTCTTCTGCACTCTAGTCTGTGCTGTGGTTCCTACTCTGAAAAAGTGTCCGGTCTGTATTTGTTTTAATAATCGAGGACATTTCCTTCTTTTTACCCGTTGCCCCCAAACAACTGTCAGACACATACTTACTCAAGGCTCTTGCCCTGTTTTGAATCTGGAAAGCAAAGGAAACAAAACCAGATGAAACGGATATCCACTAAATTATGAAACAATAATAAAAAATTAGTCACATAGTCAGGTTGGCTCCGTGTGCAACGCAGATCAAAAAATTTCACTCTTGTAATTTCCTGAGCGCTTTTCGTAGAATATACAAGCTTCGCTCCATAGATGTGAAATATTTGCCTGTCATTTTCACCCTACTGTTGAGGAAAAAGGAGTATGCCATTAAAAACATGGAGTCATATGAGTGACTGTTATATTCCCTTGAAACGTTTGACTATGGAATGAAATGAACTACTCTGCTCTTTTTATTGTATTACCTATTAATGTCAGTGGTATTCGACTGGAGTGAATTATGTATGCATCTGGGGCTTTCGTGTTAGTGTTTGACTGTCAGGAAGATGGAACAAGCAGCAGAAATGCACTTGCGAACAGAATTGTATGTTGGGAATCTTTCACACAACACACAACCTCTCGACAACCTCTGGCACTCTCGTGAGTTCGGTTGTCAGTCACGGCGGACGTGTCGAGTGCGTCTGAAGTGCGAGGGGCGGCGCGTGCGAGACGGAGCGACTGGAAAAAGGCACGAGCGCGAGCGAATGAGAGAGCTTCGCCGGGCCCCGTGACGCGTGTGATTTTATCCAGCCTGACGTTAATGGGCGCGCGAGCCACGCGAGTACCCTCAGATCGGCGTGCCATTAGCGTCGGGGCAAACGCTCCACTTAGCAAATTGGCTCCTCCGAACCAAAGCTGGAGTGTAAGGGTGCTTGCTGGAGAGGTCCCCCCCCCCACCCCCAAGTTGCACATGCATGAAAAGCCACAGGAATGGCTTACTTTCGCGGTCTGGTAACTTTAGTAAAAAGGGTGCAGGATGCTGAGAGTCGAGCCGAACATGAACTGACTTCGTTTCCTCCCTTCCTCCATCCCCCTCTTTCCGTCCCACTTTAGTTTAGTGACACTGTCTACTTCAGCAGCTAATTACTAATGGATTTCTGGTACAAGATTATGTCTCTGTTTCCAAATCCTTTAGTAGTCTCCTTTAAGCGCGTCTTGTAGGCTGCAGAAATGTAGGCCTAAATACAGTATGTGTATATTCAATATAAGCACTAACCACTCAGTTCTGAAAATATAAGCATGATAACCATATAGTGGTATAGCAGACTGCTTGAAGAATATACTGTACGTTTGGTACGTCTACTTCTCTTTCTGATGATCGAGACAGACTGCAGCTCTCAGGTGGTGTTGGGGGGGCACAGATGTGTCCAGCAGTGGGGGGTGATGATGATGATGATGATGATGAAGCATGTCCTGGGGGAGGCTCGGCCTCTCGGAGCCGAGGGAGGGGGCGCAGCGGTGGAGCGCTGAGCTCCACACGAGAGGTGCCGTCGTTAGCAGGGAGTCCCAGGTGGGGCCGCTGTTATTCCCCCGAGCGCCAACACAGAAGATGGTTCACACACGCGTACAGTACACACACACACACACACACACACATATCGACATGCACATGCAAACATACATTACAGCAGACGTTTATTCATGCATACATGGAACACAGCTACACTACATGACCTAAATTAGGTTGTCCTTTAGAGTAATTGGCGCACACACTATTGTTTCTGCCTGCTTTTATTTCTGCCTTCATTAGCTCCTTTTCTCCCCCTCAAAAGAGCACCACTTCAGTGAATCCAGTGAATAGGACGAAGAATGAGATAATGTGTGTGTGTGGGTAATGGGTAGGGTGTGTGTGGGTAGGGCTTGTGTGTTTTGGCCGAGACAAACACTATGTGCAGGACATGCGTAGCAGCCTTTCTGTACGTTCTGACAGACAGACTCAGGAGGCACTCAAGGGTGATGCCGGGAGTTGTCCTGTACTGTACGCCTTGGGGCCTATTTTCATGCTTTGGTCAAGCTACCTGAACATGAAAGGCACATTTGGCTCTTCTTATTTCTGTGTCATAGGTCTTTCCTACCTTGTGCCCTGCCATACTACGCAGGAAACAGCAAAACGCTCCCCTCTCTGTACTCTGCCCTATTGAGCGCTAGAATAGTTTTTGTGTGGCTGTTGTTGTCATCTGCCGTGTCTCTGTCTTCCCAATGCCAGCGTGCTGACGTAAGGGTCTGAATACGCAGGTATTGATTTTGCTTGTCTTTTGTGTGCTCATTCTCTGCCTGGCTCAAGACGGAGACGGGCAGAAAGAAAGAGAGAGGGAGAGAGAGAGAGAGAGAGAGAGAAAGAGGGGGAGAGAGAGGGTTCAGCTACTGCCTGATTGTCCTTCTCCCCTCCTCCCCGCACCTCTGAGTAATCTCATGATGCCCGAGCGCACGTCACAGCGCACGCACGTCGCCATGGTTACCTGGCGGACAAGTGGTCGCAGGGTATTGCGCACAGACACACGGACGTGGCGACAGACCAGGAGCGTACAGTGTCTCTCCCTTCAATTCCAGCCCCTTTCACACATAAACACGGACAAAGCTGCAGTCTTATTGCCAGCCCTGTGATTGTATGTCTTTCTACCCTCCTCACTCTCTTCCCTCTTCCTGTTTTGACCTGTCCATAGTATATTTGTTTTTCACAGAACTGCCATAACTTATGGTATTTACAGTATTCCTCCTCAACCACACTAGTAGACTACATATCTCGTCTGTTTTTTTTACAATATGCAACGGCTTGGTCAAGGCCTTAGATCCCCTTTCTATTTTTGGTATTTTGGGCCGTCTGAATTGTGATAAAAACCGACTCATTTAGTTGGATGTTCACTGCTATGTTTGAGGCTCCTGGAAATCGCCCCATTTCCACTTTCTCAGAAATCTATCCTCTTTTAAATCCTCAAGTGTCAGGGGTTTCTAGGGTCCAGATGAATCCATGACCCAGTCACACGCGGCGGATTCCCAGAAGACCGGCCGGCCGCGTATTATCCCCCGCGCCAGATTGAGAGCACTGGCCGCTTGTCTGCATTGGTCGATCTCGTGCCTGTCACGTTTCCGTTGTCTGTTAAAATGCGCCGGAGATAAATCAAGTTATTTTATGCTACTTTACCCACTCTATGATTCAGTTCAGTTCTTGGAATCCACATGTGGTGACTGGGATTGATTTCCCATGACGGGTGAGCAGATTTATTTTCCTTGTTAAGATGAACTCATTTTAGAGATATATGTACACATTTTGACTTGGGATATTTGAGCCTTCAAAAAAAAAAAAAAAAAGACATCTGCCTATCACGAATCTCCATTAATTTCCTCAGATTAGATTGGCTTGCAAATGGAAAACAGGGCCATGTAAGGGTGCCTGTATTTGTGTGTTTTGTGTGTGTGTGTGCGTGTGCGTGTGTGTGCGCGCGCATGTGTGTGTGTGTGTGTGTGTGTGTGTGTGCGTG
>NC_085010.1:18570387-18575387 GCF_963854185.1 Sardina pilchardus
TCTCCTCTCCTCTCTTCTCCGCTCCTCTCTTCTCTTCTCCGCTCCTCTCTTCTCCTCTCCTCTCCTCTCCTCTCCTCTCCTCTCCTCTCCTCTCCTCTCTGCTCCTCTCTTCTCCGCTCCTCTCTTCTCCGCTCCTCTCCGCTCGGCGCTCTCTGAATGAGCCGATTCATGCTCGTGTTTTCCATCGCTCGGGAAACGGCCTGGTGTGCTGACAAGTCCTCGCCGTGCCTCTCTCTATCCCCCCCCCCCACCCCGCAATAAACGCGGCCTGTCGAGAAAAAAGCCCAGGCCCTAGCTGCCCGCCCCGAAAAAGCACCATCCTACTCTCACGATGAGAGAGAGAGAGAGAGAGAGAGAGAGAGAGAGAGAGGAGAGAAATGGATCGCTTGGCAGTCTGGACTCCTGTCCTGTCCATCCCGCTGCTGGCTAAACTAACAGACTAATGGCTCTTTGTTGGGAGGAGGGGAGCTTGGTTGTGCCAGTGGAGCTGTGTGTGTGTGTGTGTGTGTGTGTGTGTGTGTGTTGTGCGTGTTTGCGGGCAGTGCGTCTGCCTTTCCTGGGGTTTCATGGCTCACTACAGTATGTGCGGTCCTGTTCACCTCAGCCTTTCCATTGCCAAGGCTGTCTAACATGTAACGATATATGGTGTTAATGTCGGCACACTGCTTCCGAGCTGTGGGCTGACTTGAAAAACCCTCTAGGAAACCCAAGATGGAGTTCCAAGGCGCAATTTGTTCCCTCTTGTAGTTATTTTTTTTTTTTTTTGGTAACTGAATTTAATTTCACCAAGACCTGATCCAGTGAGGTACCTCTTGTAATTACCATTTCATTAAAAAATTGCCTCTAGCGGTCCAAAGACCTCAAGGTTAATATTACACAACTGGCAGGGCGAAGTTTTACATCAAAACTCTCATCTGTTAACTTTGTAGGAGAGAGCAAAAGCAAACAGTAAATCAAACATAATCTGTCAGTTGTAAGATCCAGAAACTCTCGGCCGGTGCAGTGGGCTTTTTTTTTACGTGTTTATTGGCGGTTCACATTGTTTTTGAATGGAATTATGCCTTCATTTGGTGCGTTTTCTTTTCGTGCAAATGAGGCTCACCTTGGTCAATCTTTCACCAGGCTCCATGTCACATTTCGGTAAGACAATTTTTCCTCCCGTTTGGAATGACACAAGTGAGACTGAGCAGGACTTTGGCTGGCGACTGACACTGAAGTCAGCGGAGAAACGAATACAGTAGACGGAGGACGCTGGTCTGGGTCAAACGCTAACGAGCCAAACCGTTCGCTCACTCCCTCGGCCCGGCCTGGCACGGCACCGGGCACGGAACACCGGGAGAGTCCGCCGTACGGCGTTCATCTGTGTGGACGGACAAGCAGGAGTTTTCACCGAGGCTCGCGCGATTTCATCACTCCCCAATATTGAATCTCTGAAGATGGAAGATGGCATCGGTTTCATGTTTCTGTGTTTTTGTGTGCCTCAAAAGAAATAAAGGCAGAAAGAAAGAGGACAGACTCGGCTCTCTCTGGCACAGAGGCGCCTCCGCGGCCGAGTCCTCCCTTGATTGTCATTAAGCTTCCCCCTGTAATTGCGTAGCACTGCTCAGGAGCATGAATGCGTCTTTATGCCCTAATAGGCTTGGAGAGGGAGAGAGAGAGAGAGAAGGAGAGAGAGAGAGAGAGAGAGAGAGAGAGAGAGAGAGAGAGAAGGAGAGAGCGAGCACCCAGGGACTTTTCAAGAGGAATCAGTCTCAGGCTAGACTGAGCGCAGGCAGGCACCATTGCTGCAGGGCTCCTGCCGGGCCTTTTGCCGGAGGTTTGGAACTTCCCACAATTCCCCCAACCCCCACGCTAACCCCCATGGTGGGCTCAGGAGTCTAAGGTTCCCTCTCTTATAATGTTACAGGCCTGGGGGTGGCTGCCAAGCTCCCATCTTTCAGCAGAGAGCTTATAGGAACTGCATGGGGCTGGGCAGTCATCTGAACAGAGCCCAGATCGCCCCCATGCCATGAAGGTGGGATGTATGAGAGTGCTCACTCTGCTGCATCTCTCACGAGTTGTAAAAGATACTCATCTCTTCTCTGCCAACCTACATTCGCCGTGTATTGTTGCTCGGAAACATACTGAAAAGGCTTCCAATTGGGATAATAGTAATGAGTGATGATCCAAATTTTATTGCATCAGGCCGTGGCTCATAAACAGGGAACGGTGGGAAAACCACGAGTCCTGACTGGCCCATGCAGTTTTATTCTCAACAACATTTTGTGCATGTTTTTAATCAAACAAATTCAAATGAAAGTGCTCAGTTACTTTGTCGTGACCTAAACAACTCCCAACTCCTTTCTGTTCAGCGGTCTGAACAAAAGCCTTAAAAACAATATTTACAGACAGACTGCAATCTTGATTGAGATCATATGGTATTGTGTGGTCAGTGAAACAGTTATTTATGTAAATTAATTTACAGAATAGAAATATAAAGTGTTTCCGAAAATTGCCATTAAATCATGTAGCTGGATCTTGTGTTTACAATCCGCAATTGCCTCCCCCTCGGAGCCCAAAATACTGGTTTGTTGACAAAAGCTAAACATAAGACAGGCTTCTGCCATATAGTGAAGGACTATCTGGGAGTGGTTGCTGTTTCTAGTCACAGGACATGTTGACTACAGCAGTCTCTCCTGTCAACAGTCTGACATGCCGACTTTCACCAGGGTGCAACAGACATGTTACTGATGTGACATGTTAAAATATGATTTCTCCGCGTAGCCTAAAGCAATTCAACGCATTGATAGATATTAGCTGTCATCTACGTATGTGAATGAAGCCAGAGTCTCAGCACCACGTCAACCAAGCTGCATATTTTTAATGTTCATACATTAATGTTTCTATTTATTTTAATGTAAGCTATATGTGTCATTATTGTCCTGCTTATTTAATTATTGCACCAAATAGATAAGATAAGGTGTTTTGATTAAAAATGTAAATTCAAAAAATCATACTATAAAAAGGCTTATAATATCGATTTCACCTGTGCATCAGGCTGTTCATGTTAATTTGTTAAGCATTCATTCATCTGTAATGTGTTCAAGTGCTCAGCTGCAAAATGTCGCTAACGCTTACACCAGACCCATTTTGCAAGAGCATGGCTCGATTTACTCAAACAAGTCATAGTTGTTGAAAAGTACTGTAAGTGCAGTGTGATATATTAGAGTTGTTTTAATAGTAGTCGATAGTTGGTTGGAAAACACACAGGCGAGGATGTGGTGGTGTGAGCGTGTGTGTCACGGAGGGGGCATACGTGTCCGGGTGAGAGCAAATGAATGCCGTCTGAAGAGGTCGTAAATTCCTTTGCTTAATACACACTTTTGTGGGAGGGCCCCACGTCTCTCGCTGTTAATACTGGCTCACGTCTTGTGCGCCTGGATAGTAAAGCATCGGGGCGTCTGTTTTAAATGACATCTGCTTTATAAATTGGCCTATTTCTCAGTTCCTCCACGTCCATGCGCACACACAGGGCAGATTAAATCCCCACTCCGCGACAGGTGATTCATTTGGAACAGGACCGCGTGTGATCTATGCTCAGTGCAGTCTAATGATGATGAAAGTGGCTGAGGGGGTGGTATGGGCTGTCAGGATTATAGATGCCGGCCTGAAGTTTATGGATTCCCCCCCCCCCAAAAGACTTGCATGTTCATCTGATTACCTTAATGCGAACTCTTAGCATCAATTCATGGCTTTCAACACCCCAAAAATCCGTGCCAGCAGCGATTTTAGGCTTTGTCGTAATAGATGTGGCTGTAAGTCTATTATGTAAGTGGACTGGAGGTGGTGAATGGACGACTAACACACACACACACACACACACACACACACAAACACAAACACACAAACACCACTATTTATTCATCAACCACTTATGGAATACATTCACAGTGTGAGCACCCAATCACTCAAACACAAAGTAAGCAGTTAAAATAATACAAGTAATCACTTTACATTCTGCCTGCATCTTGACAGTCCTCAGACTTGTGAATAATGCAGCTATTACACAGTAATAATAACTGCGCAAAAATGTCAGACATAAAAAAAAAAACAAATAAGAAATCCATAAGAGAATAAGGAATAAGACTGATTCGTTTCTGTCCCCCGTATATTTTTATTTCCCGAATAGCTGTCAGACGCTGACCGATGCAGAGGGTCTGTCCCCTCCACTCGCCTGCTCGTACTGTAAGTTCCAGCGTGACCGTTCCTATAGCGGCACACTGGTCTTGAAAACAGCGCCCTCTGCAGGTGGTGAGCAGGGCCACCCCTGGCTGAGCATGACAGCCAGAAAAAAGCACAGCAACGGAGACAGTCACACAGGCCCACCAGGAAGCCGCTTACCCTTTCAATACAAAAATACACTCTAATTCCCAAACCATTTTCTGTTTGCGCAAGACGTTCTAGGACAAGCACAGCAAGCCTCTGTGCAGGCACAGACAACAGAAGCAAACCGTCGTTGGAGGTAGGAAGAGAAAGAGAGAGAGAGGAGAGAGAGAGAGAGAGAGAGAGAGAGAGAGAGAGAGAGACAGAGAGAGAGAGAGAGAACCCTCCTGGACCACAGTATCCACGGGGATCATAAAATGGGCATTACGCTGGTTATGAATGAATCATTGTGGAACTGTGAATGGTAATCTCGTGCCGGACTGCATTATGGGCCTCTGTCGAATGCTTCCCCACTGTCTTTACATTATTAAAAGTGCATTAGAGCCGTAATGGAGAGCGTCGGGGGAGCAGTAGCTCCGGGTGGTGGGCACGCATGCCCGCTCAGGCTGAAACTGGGAACTGGCGAGGCGGTGTGTGCACGTGGCGTGCTAATGCTCCTACTTCCTGGCACAGACAGAGAGAGAGAGAGAGAGAGAGAGAGAGAGAGAGAGACAGAGAGAGAGAGCAAGAGATTGGGGCCAGGCTTTAAGCGATGCCAGCGGCAGCAGTTCATTCATGGTAAATTAAGCCGGTACTGA
>NC_085010.1:18582887-18590387 GCF_963854185.1 Sardina pilchardus
TCTTTCCTCTCCTTCGCTCCACTCATATTTCTGTGAATCGAGTCCTGTGTTTGTGGCATGCCAGGGTTGCTCACAGCCCGCGTAAATCAGCAGTCCATCTGGGGGAGATTTATTGACGCCTACAGCCGCCATGTTCCTCGACAAGCCCATATTAAAGCCGGGGGTCGTATATTTTGGATACACATGTTTTCTTGAAGCGCGTACGAACGCACAGATGACCGTATGTGGTGGTGGATGAGTTATTTTATGCTTCCCCCCACGGAGCAGGTAGTTAGAAACAGGAGAGAAATCCAGCTCTGTGTTTGCGTAAGTGGGGATTTTTTTTTTTAGGGAAAAAGGCATCAGTTTCGGAACATTGCCTTGCTTGAGCTTCATAGGAGTTCAGAGAGTTTAATGTCTCACCCCTTGGTACCCCCAGCATTAAAAACACACACACACGCACACACACACAAACACACTCACATGCACACACCACACACATATACACACTCACACCATTCACCATCGCACTCCTTAGTCCAGCAGACACCCACGAGCTGATTGGAGGAGAGGAGGCTGGAGAGAGTATGGACAGTACATTGCGCTCCCTGGAGACCAGCGTCTGGTTGATCTGTAGGGGGGCTGCCCGACATAACAAGCCCATCATTCACCCCCCCCCTCCCAGGACTACAATCAGTCAGGCCCTGATTGGTGTTTAGACAGCGAGTGTTTCTCCGAGGGGGGAAAAACTAAGGTCAGTGGACTGGACAGCACCCAAAGCGGCCGTGCTCGGAATCCCAATGAGCTGGGAGCTGGCCACGACTCGCAGCAGCAAAGTCCTTAACCGCCAGCAATTCAGCCTCCGCCACGTTTTGGCTAAGTGACCCAGTAGCGAAGGCTGGAGCATCTCAGAAGTGGCAAATAAACATTCCGCTGTGGCCATGGCATCAGCCGGTCGTGTTTGCCAGCTACTTACCCTCCTGGTGGGTCTGCGCTGTTTGGCTGCCCCGTCCTTGGCAAAGTGTGGAGCGAAGGCGACGGTGAAGTATCGGGAGCAGAAGTAGTTTTTTTTTTTTCGTTTTTTTTTTTTGCCTTTGTTGTTTTCGTCCATGTTGGTCGTGTCAGTTTGCAGAGGGTGGAAAAAGAACCATCTTAGCCGTAATCCTTTCCCTTTGTGCGAATCAAACTCACTCTTGTGCAAACACTAACAAAGATACATGCAAAGTCTGAAACACGCAGGGAGCTTACCGTCATTTTCTTCGGTGACTTAATCATTGCATAACCAATTCCAGTCAACCTTTTCCATGTTACTGTCCGATTACACAGGACGGTTGGGAAACATCTATCTGAAATGATTCAAACAATGCTGCCCTGACGCTCTCAGTGGACCCTCTCTGACCGCTCGTGTTTATGTAGCGTGTGTGTACGGAATATGAGACATCTTTTCTGTTGGAACCTCTTCAAAAGTCTGTCAAAAGTCTTGGGGCTCGAGGCGCATAGCTTTACCCCTGTATACATTAGTAACCACACATTTGGAATCTTCTCCGTGACTCCGTCACAAATGGTTCTTCGTGTGGAAGTGTTTTTATGTGCAGACACCATGAGTTGAGCAGCTATTTTTTTCCTCCTTTTAGTTGTTTAGTTTAGTTTGTTTGGTTTTCTCCATTTTGAAACCTTCGTGGACGATATGTATTGTGCACTGTGCAGTGTGTGTGTGTGTGTGTGTGTGTGTGTGTGTGGTAAAGGGGAGGGAAAGAGAGCTGGCATCCGTAGTGTGGTGTCGGGAGCTGCTCTCTCGCTCACTTTCCGCCTGGTCACCCCTGCTCTTGCCCATGGACGTGGTGGCCATCTGCGCCACTCTCCTCCGCTCTCCTCTCCTCTTCTCCTCTCCTCTCCTCTCCTCTTCTCTTCTCCTCTCCTCCGCTCTCCTCCTCCGCTCTCCTCTCCTCTGCTCTACTCTCCTCTCCTCCGCTCCGCTCCCCTCTCCTCTCCTCTCCTCTCCTCTGCTCTCCTCTCCTCTCCTCCGCTCTCCTCCTCCACTCTCCTCTCCTCTTCTCCTCTCCTCTCCTCTCCTCTGCTCTCCTCTCCTCCGCTCTCCTCTCCTCCGCTCTCCTCTCCTCTGCTCTCCTCTGCTCTGCTCTCCTCTCCTCTCCTCTCCTCTCCTCTCCTCCGCTCTCCTCTCCTCTGCTCTCCTCTCCTCTCCTCCGCTCTCCTCCTCTCCTCTCCTCTCCTCTCCTCTGCTCTCCTCTCCTCTGCTCTCCTCTCCTCTGCTCTCCTCTCCTCCGCTCTCCTCTCCTCCGCTCTCCTCTCCTCTGCTCTACTCTCCTCTCCTCCGCTCCGCTCCCCTCTCCTCTCCTCCGCTCCGCTCTGCTCTGCCCTGACGGGTGATGTGGAGGCTCGTGTGCCCGTGCTGCTGGCCCCACGCCTCTGTCTCTGGGCCTCGGCAGTAGGGTTGGGTATCGAGAATCGAGAATCGATGGGAACCGGGACTAGATTTCCAATTCTCCCGGAATCGTTCAAAAGTTTAAATTTCAATTCCTTGTATCGATTCCCAGTCCGCGAACCGGAAGAAGAAGCCGCTAAATGCCAACGAAGAAGGCGTTTGCATAACCGAGCTGAGGCAACAAGAAGACGATTTATATTGTAGTTGAAAACAGCCCTGTGAGAAATTTATAGTAGATGTCATTCAGAAAGACCATTGGTTAGCTAGCTCATTTAAAATGTCCAAACTTTTTTGACCCTGCCTTTTACAAGAATCGGAATCGAGAATCGTTAGGAACCGGAATCGAAACAAGGAATCGAAATCGGAATCGGAATCGTTCAAATTCAAACGATACCCAACCCTACTCGGCAGAGAGAGGGAGAGAGGGAGAAATTGGAGACAGAGAGAGATGGAGAGAGAGAGGGAGAGGGAGAGAGGGGAAGAGGGAGAGAGATGGAGGGAGAGAGAAAGAGATGGAGACTGACAGAGAGATGGAGGGAGCGAGAGAAAGAGAGAGGATGTGAGATATGACACGTGCCATGATGTTGTTTACACCACTACTACTACGGCAACCTTGTTTTATGACTTACAGCATCTCGCTCCTCCTTCCTTCCTCCTCCTCCTCTCTCTCTCTCTCTCTCTCTCCCTCTCTCTCTCTATCTCTCTCTCTCTCTTCCTATGCCCTCTCTCCTTATCTCTCTTCTTCAGCTTCTCATGTCATTTTCTCCTTTTTCATGATACGGCAGATTACAAATGCCTCAACAATAATAGCATGTGCCATCGCCAGAACTTGTGTGTGCAATTGGCGCGCGTGTGTGTGCCCTGCTTCTGTAAACGGCCACCGTCGTCATAACGATACGTGACTCAGCAGATGAAACGGAGGCCGCGGTGTGTGTGCCACTTGCATAAGCCCCAGCCAGCGCTGGCCAATCGATGGGCTACTATTGACAGGCTGTTCCCTTGTGGCCAGTTGTGTGTGTGTGTGTGTGTGTGTGTGTGTGTCTACACTGGGGCTGGGCGCTCGGCGAGCTGTTTGCCGCGGCCCTGTCAACCCCTCACAGATCAATACTGTTTCTACTGCCTGTCCACCTCACCTTTTTTTTCACTGCCACCATCATCACCGTCATTATCCCTTCCCCCCTCTCCTCCTCTTCCTTCTCCTCCTCCTGCTCCTCCTCCTGCTCCTCCTGCTCCTCTTACAATCCATCCTCCCTTCCGCAGTTTGAAAGCTGTTTTCAGTTTTGCCTCGAATGCACAGACGTCTGCGAATCCACGCACACATGCTCCCACACATACTTTTCCGGGATACAAATATGCACTTACAGCACACACACACACACACACACACACACACACACACACACACACACACACACACACACAGACACACACACACACACACACACACACACACACACACTCACACACACACACACACACACAGAGACACACGCGCACACACACACACACACACACAAACACACACACACACACACACACACACACACACACACACACAGACACACGCGCACACACACACACACACACACACACACACACACACACACACACACAGACACACACACAGAGACTCTGCTTACTTTCATGAGCACCTGCGTATAAACTCACCTGACCGTAACACGCATACGTCCAAACACACCTTGCGAGGACGTTAACCACACAGAGGCCGTGCCTGCTAGGTAATAGGTGAATGTCATGATTGCAGGATGTCGTAAAGCTATGAAACTGGAGGGGTACCTAATGCATTTGCTTCAGGATGAGCTGATTCACACGCCCCCATGAATATCTGGGCGATAGCATCAGCTGCCTTTCGGGGAAACTGTTGGGCAATTCTCCTCCCCAACTCCCACTCTGTATTTGAGGAAGTCATTAGTGATAGCCATCAGCAGTTAAATGGTTAAAGATACACACTGTCGTTTTTATAGCCAGGACTGCCAATGCTGTTGGGCGTTGTGTGTATTTGTGTGTGTATGTGTGTTTTGTGTGTGTGTGTGTGTGTGTGTGTGTGTTTTGTGTGTGTGTGTGTGTGTGTGTGTGTGTGTGTGTGTGCGAGAGAGGGGGGGTGAGAAAGGGGCTGACCAGTATTCAAGTTTGCTTTCTGTGTCCATAAATACTGATTGCTCCATTACAATGTGGGACTTTGATGAGAGATGCGTTGGATTTGATTTATGGACATGGACATCTGCATGTAATTGAAACCAAAAAGAATAGTGTGTGCTTCTCTTTGTGTGTGTGTGTGTGTGTGTGTGTCTGTGTATGTGTGTGTTTGTGTGTGTATGTGTGTGTTTGTGTCTGTGTGTGTGTATTTGTGTGTGTGTGTGTGTGTGTGTGTGTGTGTGTTTGTGTCTGTGTGTGTGTATTTGTGTGTGTGTGTGTGTGTGTGTGTGTGTGTGTGTGTGTGTGACTGTGCTCTGTGGCAAATTGAATCAGGATGGCTTAAAGATGCCATCTGCTGTCTATCCGGGGTGTTTGTCACATTTGTAACAAAAGTCTCTGGCGTCACTCGGTGCTCTTTACCACAGTGTTAAAAACACTCTCTGTAACAAGTTCCAAGTAAACATCACAAAGGACTTTCTGTGCAGGTTTTTGAGTGTGTGTGTGTCTGTGTGTGTGTATTTGTGCTTGTGCCTGAGAGAGAGAAAGAGAGAAAGAAAAAGAGAGAGAGAAATGGAGATAGAGCAAAGAATGAAGGGAGAGAGAGACAGAGAGAGAGAGAGAGAGAATGAAATGGAGATAGAGGGAAGAATGAAGGGAGAGAGAGAGAAAGAGAGAGAGAATGACATGGAGATAGAGCGAAGAATGAAGGGAGAGAGAGAGGGAAGAAAAAGAAGGACTCCCACACGAGGAGCCTGGACGTCTCTGTCCACTTAACCCGGCTGGCTGAGAGCTCTATATTTAATCGGTCTTCAGGCTTCCGTTTGTGTGGGCACGACCCAGCCACTGGCCCTCACTCCAGCACACACACAAACACACTGCACTCGCCCCCTCTCTCTGTCTCCATTTTTCTTTTTCTTTCTTTCTCTCGCAGGCTCTGTCTGTCTTTCTGTTCCTCGTTCTCTCCTTCTGCCTTTGTCTCTTTCTGGCGTTTTATCTCAATTTCTTACCTGTTATTTTGTATTTATTTATTTACGAGATGGTTTCATACATACTAGATTTCACACTGCACTCGCCCCCTCTCTCTGTCTCCATTTTTCTTTTTCTTTCTTTCTTTCTTTCTTAATTTCTTCCTTCTTTCTTTCTTCCTTTCTCTCGCAGGCTCTGTCTGTCTCTCTCTCTCCTGTCTCCTCTCCCTTTGTCTCTTTCTGGCGCTTTATCTCAATTTCTTACCTGTTATTTTGTATTTGTTTATTTACAAAATGGTTTCATGCATACTAGATTTCATGCATACTAGATTTCATACATACTAGATTTCCTAATAAGGAACTTACAGTGCAGGTGAAACAACATATGTGACTCTTCAAAGCGAAATCAGTCGCTTTGCGCACAACATTATTTTGAGAAAATCCACAATAAACAAACTTCTTGGGTTAAAATGTTGAATTTCACGTTTTCGCATAATTTGACAGTACAGTATACAGTCTACAGTTTCATATCGTGAACTAATTTCACGGAAAAACATACGTCTTGACTGTTAAACCCAGCAAAGATTCACCACATTTGCAGTCATTCCCGTTGTCCACGCTGCTTAAAAAGGTGATTTCTCCTCTTCTGGCATAGCATGATGGGAAAACCATGTAATCTTTGGATGCGGTTATCTTATCGATAGTTTGTGTAATACCCTCGATATACATATCGTTGGAAAGCTTAGTTTATGGCCGTTCATGTGAGCTCAATGGCTTAATTTTGTAGATTTTCCCGAAACGATTGGTTTCGCTTTACAGGGTCACATACAGTATATGTTGAGGCCCTTGTTGTTAATGTTGCCTGTTCCAAATGAGCCACAAAAACACTCTGATTGGGTCTAGTTTACCTTTAGGGGCATTTGTGTTTGGAAAGAACCAGTTGAGTGAATGTTCACATGTTGTTTCATTCATTTAAATTGCAATCGGGGGGGGGGGGGGGGGGGGGGCGTATATCCGTGTAATACTTGGTTGTGCAACTGCTTTGTCTGCCTGTGTATCTGTGTATATTTCTTGAGAATGCATGTTTGAGAGGGTCTGTGTGTGTGTGTGCATGCGTGTGTATGTATGTGTGTGCGTGTGTGTGTACAGTATGTGTGTGTCTGTGTGTATGTGTGTGTCTGCGTGTGTGGGTGGGTGTGAGGGAGCGAGTGAGTGAGTGAGTGTTTGAGATTGCCCAGGTCTGGAGAGTGTCTTGGCCCTCGCTCTGCTCTGCTCTCCTCTGCTCTGCTCTGCTCTGCTCTGCTCTGCTCTGCTCTGCTCTCCTCTCCTCTCCTCTCCTCTGCTCTGCTCTCCTCTCCTCTCCTCTCCTCTCCTCTCCTCTCCTCTGCTCTGCTCTGCTCTGCTCTCCTCTCCTCTCCTCTCCTCTCCTCTGCTCTGCTCTGCTCTGCTCTCCTCTCCTCTGCTCTCCTCTCCTCTGCTCTGCTCTGCTCTCCTCTGCTCTGCTCTGCTCTGCTCTGCTCTCCTCTCCTCTCCTCTCCTCTCCTCTGCTCTGCTCTGCGCCATGCCGGAGGGCTCCGGAGGCCTGGGCGGACGTGCCAGCTACAGATCCGTCCCACCTCCACCTCCTCCACCTCCTCCTCCTCCTCCTCCTCCTCCTCCTCCTCCTCCTCCACCTCCACTTCCTCCTCCTCCTGCACCTCCTCCTCCTCCTCCAGGGCTGCTCACCTCCTCCTGTTGGCCCGTTCACAGCTGGATGCACGGCTGCATCTCATAAAGGAATGTGGATATAAAGCAGAGCTGCCGCTCACAGGAAGTGCAGAGAGGGGGGAGATGGATGACTGGCTGGGGGGGGTTTGGAGGATGCTAGATCGGGTCGGTGGGGGTGAGAGGGGGTGGACGATAGTGTTGGTCATCACTGGAGACAGGTCGTGCAGTTATATGAGGCTGAGCGGAGCA
>NC_085010.1:18597887-18612887 GCF_963854185.1 Sardina pilchardus
AGCAGCACTTACACACATACACCACACTGCTTTCCCTCGCGGATCTGTATCAGTGGAAGAGAGGTTTTGCCCTCTGGCTGGTGTCTGGCTCAGCGACGTTTCCACAACTACACATTGTGTGCCACAGAGGCTGATTTTTTAGGATTTCAGATTTCAAGATTTTTTTTTTTGGTCTGAACTGCCAGCGGCTCCTCTTTCCAACTTTCCTCCTTGTTTTTTTTTCTTCTGTCTATCTCTCCTTTTTCCTACCACTCTTTCTTTCTTTTCTTTTTTTTGAGAGAGGTTCAACTAGACATAACACTTCTGAACTTCCTGCAAGAAGTGCGACTCCGGAACTGTGGAGCTCATGGCTGTTAGATTTCTCCCATTCTCCTGAGGGGGAGAGTGGTCTTTAAGTGCTGGAGGGGGAACCTGGGCTAGGTAAACACAGCGGGGAGAGCGACCTTTCCTCTCTGGCTTTCCACTGAAAGCCTCGCTGTTAGAGCCCGTGGATGTTTTTGGAAGTAGTCTAATATGCTGAGCATGCTTGACACACAAGTCTTGTCACAGACTGCATACTGAAAATGCAAAGAATTTACTTGCCTCTTTGGGACATTTTATAGTTAATATGGGTTATAATAGAGCTTTCAACTTTATTAAAAATGATCTAATTAATGACGTCCTCTGTGATTGAGTAATCAAAATTAATCACCTGCAACCATTTTTGCTATCAACATATTTTTAAAACAATTTTGGCAGATGAGTGAATCAATGAAGAGCCAAATCAACATTATAGACTTGACAAACTCCTATGGTAGGTAATTGAAATTCCTTACGGCAGAAATGGTTGAGAATGATACTCCTGTCAACAGGATTGTTTCTTTCCCTGGACCAAGCAGCGCTTTCTTGTCTGCCTAAGTAGTTGTAGCCAGACGGCACTGGGTCAAATGTCACTATGAAATGCGATTCACCAGCATTTATCAGCATCGCCGTTACAGGTATTCTTTCTGTAATAAATTAATTGAAATTATAATTATCATAGCGAGTGTCACAATGTATGTTAGACTTAGTCTAATATTATGTCCTAATTTCTGGCAAAAAGCTGCCACTTTGTTTCCCTCACATCAGAAGAAAATTAATCTTTTAAGTCAGTATTCCATGTTGTCTTCTTTTATACTGTAGGTTAAAGTGTTTTCAAAAAATTGTCTTGGGAGACGACAAATTGGGAGAAAGTGTGTGTGAGAAAGAGAGCATGCAGCATATTGTCCAAAATCTATGCAGCATTTTGACCACTGGCTCCATCCTAAGGATGCAATTCTGAGCCGTTAGTTGAGGGAATCCTCCCGCTAGACGGGCAGCACTGTGATCAGATCAGATCAGACTTCTCCTCCTCCCAGCATCCAGCGCCGGCTGGCTCGTGAGCCTCCCCCACTCTGACAGCCTGTCTGCAGCCGCGAACAAGGGAGACGGAGGGGGGAGAGAGGGAGAGAAAGAAAAAGAGAGAACTCGTGTTCAGATCTACAGTATCAGACATTTGGAGGGGGCCCACGTCTCTCCTCCTTAAGCCCTCTTTAGGCTGGCAGTGTTTGAATTGGATTAATGCTCGGCGGGGCCGGCTTGCCGGGAGCAGCTCGTCGACGTGTGGAAGTGGGCTTTCAGGAGAGGCCGGCGGAAGCCACTGGTACAAGGCCGTGGATCCCTGGATAAACATGGGAGTGTGTCCCACCACCCTCGGCCCAGGAAGCAACAGCAAAGCAGGCAGGCAGGCAGGACCCTCCGTCCATTTGTCCTTCGTTGGTGGGAAGAAGTGAAGGAGAGAGGGAGGGATGGAGAGAGGGAGGGATGGAGGGAGGGAGGGAGGGAGGGAGGGATGGAGGAAGAGTGGAGAAGCGGTGGTCCCAGCCTGGTGTGGGTGGGAGATGGATGAGAGTGCTGTGCGAGGTTTGCCTCCGAGGCCCCCGAGCATGCCTGGGAGGAGGCCTGAAACATTCATGTGGCTGTCAGCGGACTTTTAGCCTCCGTCGTGGTCACTTCCCGAGGTGACCCAATGAAGGGAGAAAATGACCACTTCAAAAAAGCGACACAGAAGGACACAACCAGACGCGGGCCTCTTAGAGGCGATGTCTTGATGTCTCAGGCCCATGAGCGGTGAGAGAGAGTGGTGTGCCGGATCTTTCCGGCACTGTCCTGCTCGCTCCCCCCTCCCCCCCCCCCCCCGCCCCCAGGCTCGGAGGGGCGGTGTGGAGGGAGGGGTAGGAGGACAGGGGCAGACGGAGAGCATGCGGAGGACGTTCCATTCCTCCAGGGTGCCTCCATCTGCTCCGTCCCCGTTTCCCAGCGCCAGCGCAGGATTCCCTTCTGGAGAAGCATCAGGATCAGCTGCTCCCTGATGTTCTGCCCGGCAACACATTCCCTTTTAGCCCTCACTTCACACACACACACACACACACACACACACACACACACCCCTTCCCCCTCTTTTCTCTCTCTTTCTCCCTCTTTCTCTATCTCTATCTTCCTCATGCCCTTTCTCTCTCACTCTGTCTCTCTCCTTATATAGCCATAGCAGCACACAATATAGATACTAGAAAACATTGGTGTCATAAAAGGCTTCTTGCTACAGCACAAAAATCAATCTAGTCACATACCAATAGCTTTTTTTTGGGCTAAAGTTCTTGATGTTAGCAGCTTTGAGAGTCACACTTCATTGTCTGAAGTACCAATAGTCCGTATCATTGGTCCCATAAATAGGAAGTATATTTAAGGAATCTTTGTAAAAGCATCTTTGTTGTTGTTGATGGCACAATTATTTAAATGAACTAATGAATTGAGTATTTCATAAAATGAAAAATGAATAAACGTTTTTGTATTAATGACATTTTAATGTCACAGACTTGGTTATGTATGATTCATTAAATCAGGTTCAGATTTTCCCATGCATTTGCTTACACAATATCTCCTCTCTTGCGAAAAACAAGCCCATTTGTTACGTTTAATGTACTTCCAAATATATACATCTTCAAAAAAAACCCTTAAAGTGCATTAGAGTTCAAGTGCTCTGTCAGCCATATGCTTCTCGGGGGACGCTCGTCTGACGGCTCTCTTCCTGTTTTGCAGCGTCTGAGGCGGTCGCTGCCCCCTGGCCTGCTGCGGAGGATCTCCTCCACCTGGACCACCACCACCTCCGCCACGGGGCTGCCCACCATCGAGCCCGGCCCGGTGCGCCGCGACCGCAGCGCCAGCATCAAGCCCACCCATGACGGCCCCGCCAGCAGGTAACGCTCACCCTCCCTCCCGCGCGGCGCGCCAACCCTCTTATCTGCTATCTGTGAGATAAACTGCCCAATGAAATTGTGGAGAGAGAGAGAGAGAGAGAGAGTTGTTCTTCCCTCTACTTCTCCTCTCTACCCGACTCTTATCTATTTATTATTCCTTTATGCCTAGTATCCTTTTATTAATTTATTATTATTATTCATTATTTATGTATTTATTATTTATTTATTTATTTATCTATGTATTTATTATTTATTTATTTATTTATCTATGTATCTATTTTTTTCTTTTCTGACACATTTCCTGTATACTCTTTATATGCTCCAATATGCAAAACAACACAATGTTTATTTGTCATGTCAATAAAGCCATTGAATTGAATTGAATTGAATTGAATTGAGAGAGAGAGAAATGTGGGGGATAAGGAAGTGTAAGAGTACTTTATGTGCTGGTTGGAGATGATATTACACACAAAAGGTTCCAAAAATTGAAGAAGCATTTAGATGGACTATTGTAAGATGATCTGAGTACTGTAAGTAGAACGTTGGGCCTTTCCAAAGTCAATAGGAAAAAAATGCGTCAGGCATCAAAGCAATAGCAGTCGTTAGTGAAGTCTCGGTGAGATGAAAACCGTTCACGCGTCCCCTTATTGCTTTCTCCGCACATGAAATTAAAAGCCTTCAACCGGATATAGTGGGAATGAGGAAACCAGATCGGTGGATACAGCGCCTGTGACCGGCGACTCCGGTCGCAGGCGTTCTCTTTGTAGCTGATCCACTTCCCAAATCCCTCTGCTCCGCTCTGTCCTGCGGAAAAGTGAAACATCAACCCGATGCCGAAAGCCCGCGGATGGGAGCGTTCGCAAGACGGGGGAACAAAATGGATAGCCCCTTTAGGCTTTAATGGAGATTACTTAAGGGAAAGTTGCTAGTGTGAGCCGTTTGGTCGGTTTTTGTTTGTCATTTTTCTCTCTTTCTAAAAGCATCCCCCCTTTTCTCAAAGTGGCGCCAGATCTGTATCGGGTCTTCGTGTTGGCCGCGCTGTGCGTGTGAACTCTCCTTCGCCTCCTGTCTTGGGCCGCCATTTTTTAAAGTTTGATTATGTTTTTATTATTGCTTCCATCTTAGAACATTTTAGCCCCCCCTCCATACACACACATGCACACACACACCCCTCACTTACTCTTTGTGTCTTTATACAATGGGGTCTGAGTTATGGACTGAGGCTGAAGTTCACCCATTAATCCCCCCCACTCACACACACATGCACAGACACACACACAGACACACACACACACACACACACACACACAGACACACACAGACACACACAGACAGACAGACACACACACACACACACACACACACACAAACACACAAACACACACACACACACACACACACACACACACACACACACACACACACCGGACACACACAGACACACACACACAGACAGACAGACACAGACACACACACACACACACACACACAGACCCTCTAAACCACCCCCGCCTCTCAGGCTCAGATGGCTATCTGGGGTCTGGAGACGAGGGCTTACGTCTGTTTCCTGGAGACGCGCAAAAAGTCGGGTCCTGTGTTTAGATTGTGGCCCGGCCCAGTGTGTAAAGCTTTCTCTCCCTCACACGCACGCACGCACACACACACATACACACACACACACAGACACGCTGGATCACATGCTGGTAGGGAGCTGCCAGTTGTTGCTACGAATTGGGCCTAGCCTTTAGAAGTCCCCCCGAATCAATCGGCTGGAAAGCCTTTAATGGATGTCTTTGGTTTGTTCTCGCAGCAGGAGGGATCCGAGCCTTGAGATTCTCCAGTTCACTTCGGAGCGGAGGGAAAGAGAGAGGGAAAGAGAGAGGGAAAGAGAGAGGGAAAGAAGAGAAAAGAATATAAAAGAAAAGTTGTTATGTTGTGTTGCGTAACATATAAATTCTACATAAGCCACTGTGCTTATGACTTTTGCTGATATGTACCAGTGAGTCAGACCTCCATGTGTGTGTGTCTGTGTGCGTGTGTGTGTGTGTTTGTGTGTGTGTGTGTGTGTGTGTGTGTGTGTGTGTGTGTGTGTGTGTGTATGTGTGTGTGTGTGTGTGTGTGTGTGTGTGTGTGTGTGTGTGTGTGTGTGTGCGTGTGTGTGTGTGTGTGTGTGTGCGTGTGTGTGTGTGTGTTTTGCAGTATGGTGAACAATGAGTCATGGAACAGCTCCGTCATGCTGACCATCTCTAAGAGCAGGTCCATGTCTGCCTCCTATGCTCCCTCAGCCTCCAATCATTTGTACAACAAGAGGCTAAACAGACCAGGTACATGCTCTCTGTGTGTGTGTGTGTGTGTGTGTGTGTGTGTGTGTGTGTGTGCATGTGTACATTTGTTCTCTTCACATATAGCACTGCCTCTCTCTTCATATGCCTCATTCATGTCACACAGACAACACAAACACACACACACACACACGCACGCACACACACACACACACACACACACACACAGAGAGTCACAACTTCAAATTCGGACACAAAGGCATGAGAGTGAAGTGATCTCCTGAAGTGTGTGTCTGCGTGTGTCAGTGAGTGAAAGAATGAAAGGAAGAAAGAGAGAGATGGGTGAGAGAACGACAGAGAAATAAAAAATAGAGAGAGAGAGAGAGAGAGAGAGAGAGAGAGAGAGAGAGAGACACAGATAGATAGAAGTCCAATAAAAATCTAATAAAGCTCACCCCCTCTCCTCTCCTCGGCAGGTTACCCTCCCTCCAACATCTCGCCCCTGGCGTCTCCGTGCCACTCCCCCCCAACGCCGGGCACCCCGGTGAGCAGCCCCACTGCCAAGACCCCGTCCATGGAGCTGCCCGAGTGTGCCGCCCCCCCGGGGGAGCTGGGGCCCAAGAGGGCCCCGCACAGAGCCTTAACACACAGCCAGAGTGCCCCCAGCTCCACCACCCCGCAGTGGGGCCCACCGCCACTCTGTAGCAGGTGATACAGCACACATATACTGCATACACACACACACACACACTCTCTCTCTCTCTCTGTACCACTCTGACTGTTTCCTTTACTCCATCTCTCTTTTTTCTCTATCTCTCTTTTCTCTCTCTCTCTCTCTCTCTCTCTCTCTCTCTCTCACATACACACACACACACACACACACACACACACACACACACGCATGCACTTTCATCCAAAACGGCACTCTAGGTCAATATCCGAAATCCCCTGCTATGCACATTTGTAAACAGACATTTATATGAACACACACGTACTGTACATTTGCCTGCGCACTTGTTCTCACACAATTCAGGGAAACCCTTTGGATGAACTCCACCAACAGTATCTGGTTGGTGTGTGTGTGTGTGTGTGTGTGTGTGTGTGTGTGTGTGTGTGTGTGTGATGTCTGTGTGGGAGTGGATGTGCTGAGAGATGCCAAGAGCTGAGTCAAACGTGTCGATTAGCAAATGAATGACACACACCGTGTAGAGATTAGTGGAATAGTGTTCCACGTCCCTGCGCCGCAATTATCTCTCTGAGTGGGGTGCTGCTCCAAAGATAAACAACGCGGCAGCGACTCCTTGTTGTTTTGGAACACAATTAGACTCGAAACGGAGGAAGCATTGAGCTAATAGGCTATACGTGCGTCTAGATGGACATACAGTACATGACAGTGAGTGCAGTAGTGGACAGTGCAGTTTGTTTTGTGAAATATTTCTGTGTCTGGCACATGGTGTTTTGACCCCTAACAAGACATATGGAGGCCAGTCAGGCTCTTGCAGGGATACTCTGTTTTTGTTTGTGTGTGTTGGCATTGGTGCATTCAATAAAATATTCAGTCATAAATCATTTACATTCATTTTTTTTGCAAATCAATTAAAAAGGGAAAAAGTATATATCACATTGACATTCAGTATTCAGACTAAATTCTGTATTCAGTATTCAGAGCCTTTGCTCTGTACTCAGTTGCAGCACCTTTTGTCCAGTCTGAAGTCCTGTAAGTTAAAGTGTAAGTTTGGCGGAAATTGAAAATAAAGCTATTTTCTGAATGATAATACATCAACTAAGCCGTGGAGGAAGTAATTTTCGCTCATCACGCAGTACAGAGCTAGCACGGGCAGGAACGACAGCCCAAAATCGTAAACAGTGGGTGTGGATGGGGATTGGAGCCACACGCTTTCAAAATCGCATTTTTAAACCACTAACATTGCTCAAAACAGCGCCAAACCTCATCAGTAGCTTGCTCTAGGTGTCTACACATAAAACGAAGCACCAAATAGTCTGTAAACTTTGGAATAGTCAGTATACACGTAGAATCAATTCGATACCGCAATTCCATCTGAAGCACAGAAATGTCTCGCGAGATCTCACACGGAAGCACGGGACCTATTCCTACAGGTAGTCAAAATCGCATTTTTAAACCACTAACATTGCTCAAAACAGCGCCAAACCTCGTCAGAAGCTTGCTCTAGGTGTCTACACATAAAACGAAGCACCAACAACTTGGCTCATGAACCCGACGTTTATAAAAGAAGACTGTTATGAATATAACCCCTTCCAGCTCCTAACGAAGGAAAGTCCACGACCTCTCGTGTGAGATCTCGCGAGACATGTATGTGCTTTAGATGGGGTGTTGCGGTCTCGAATTGATTCTACGTGTATACTGACTATTCCAAAGTTTACAGACTGATTGGTGCTTCGTTTTATGTGTAGACACCTAGAGCAAGCTACTGATGAGGTTTGGCGCTGTTTTGAGCACTGTTAGTGGTTTAAAAATGCGATTTTGAAAGCGTGTGGCTCCAATCCCCATCCACACCCACTGTTTGCGATTTTGGGCTGTCGGTCCTGCCCGTGCTAGCTCTGTACTGCGTGATGAGCGAAAATTACTTCCTCCACGGCTTAGTTGATGTATTTTCATTCAGAAAATAGCTTTATTTTCAATTTCCGCCAAACTTACACTTTAAGCATCTCGTCTCTGTGTCCAGAGAAAGGCCATGCTGCCTGATGCATTGTGGAGAGGTTAGAAGTGAACCTAGGCACATATCTTTCTCTCTGTCCCTCTGTTTATCTGTTTATCTGTTTATCAGTGTTCCTCTGTCCTGGCTTGAGTGCAGCTCACTAATCATGAATGACTAACCTGTTATTATCCAGAAGTCTTATGAGGGTCAACAACATTGTTAAATAAATACACCTTACTGCGCTGTTCGTCTCCGAAAACAGGCCCTGCTACACGTGCTGGCGTTATTTCTCCAAACATTCTCAGTTGCCTGGAGCCGCTGTGCTTTGCTGTGTTGTCTCTCTCTCTCTCTCTCTCTCTTTCTCTTTCTCTCTCTCTCTCAGTTTGCTCCTCTCTTTCCAGAGAGCACTCCCTCTCTCTGTCTCTCTCTTTCGTTCACTCTGTCACTCTCTCTCTCTGTCTCTCTCTTTCTCTCTCGCTCACTCACTCTCTCTCTCTTTCTCTCTCTCTTTCGTTCACTCTGTCACTCTCTCTCTCTCTCTCCCTCTCTCTCTCTGTCTCTCTCTCTCTCTCGCTCACTCACTCTGTGTGTCCATGTGTGCGCTGGGGAGATGGGCATGGGGGGTCGTGCTGCCCTTGGCCATAATGAACACGGAGGCAGGGGAAGGGAAGGGAAGGGAAGGGAAGGGGTTTGATTGGGTCCTGTCTGCCTGGCTGATTCACGCTCGGAGGGCTGAGCGAGATGGACGCCGGCGTGGAGCCAGAGAGAATGGACGGGGCCAGGGCCCTCCTGTGAGAGAGAGAGAGAGGAGAGGGAGAGAGAGAGAGAGAGAGAGAGAGGGAGAGAGAGAGAGAGAGAGAGGAGAGAGAGAATATTGTCAGGCGTTAGTCACTCGTAGAGGGCAAGCGGGGTGTGGTCAGTACAGTACAGTACGCAGCGGTGGAGCAGCACTGTCCCCCTGATGAAACATACAGATGAATCATACGTACAGTACAATCAAATGTGTTTCTCGTTCTTTGATTCCATACAACAAATGCAGACACTTTCGGACTCTTTATGCTCTTAGTGAAAAAGCTAAGCGTACAGCCCTGCTCTTACATAATGTACAGTATGTACCTTTTGCCACTGCATCAGTATTGACTGATTGGTGGATTGATATAAACAAATATGTTGAAGATACAGTATATTAAAGCAATATATTGACAATATTGTATTATATGTTCTGCAGCTGTGGGAGACCCTACAATAAACTCGCCCATGGAGAAGGCTCTATGGACCGAGGGGACAGGGTTCCGCTGATAGGTAGGAGTAGGACTCGCTGTCCATCAGCCCATATCTGTTATCCTCACCCAGTGTGTAGATACTGTATGATGCTGTGTGGAGTTGTCTGGAGTGCCTACAGTAATGTACGGTAGCATAACGCAGGTAATACACTGCGCTGATCACTGCTGTTTATTTTGTTCTTTAGATGATCCAGTGCTGGCTTCGTCCGACTACGACAGCACCTACGAGACCAACCACAGTGACAGCAGCGATTTTGCACAGAACGAAGACGACGGCGAAGGGCACCGAAAGGCGCCCGAAGCGCAGCAACAGCAGCAGGGGTGCAGGATGTACCCGGCCGAGAGCCTGGCCCTCCACCCCCTGCTTTCACCCGAGGTGGGTCAATTTCCTGCTACTTAAGTGTCCAAATAATGTCAGAATCCCGCGCTGTCTTTTTTTTTCCACTTCGTGCCTGCCTGCCTGCCTCGTCCACTTACTGGCTACCTTGTCTGGCTTTGATGCGGTCAGGATAAGGCCATCCTGGCCCCGGAGCCGCTGGTCATGGAGGGCCTGGAGCCGCTGATGAGCCAGATCAACAACTGGAACTTCCCCATCTTTAACCTGGTGGAGAGGACCGAGGGCAAGTGCGGCCGGATCCTCAGTCAGGTAAGAAGTTAGAAGGGGGCTTGGGGAGCACTGTGGCGCAGCAGGCTACAGCGCTCATACCACATACGGGTCCGAGTGCCCACGGGGACCCAGGTTCAAGTCCGGCCTGCGGTCATTTCCCAGTCCCACCCCATCTCTCTCTCCCACTTACTTCCTGTCTCACCCTTCACGGTCCTCTACAAATAAAGGCAAAAAAGCCCCAAAAAATATTCTTTAAAAAGTATATATACTTAAAAAAAAAAAAGAAGTTAGAAGGGGGCTTCTCAACTGTGGAAGACTTGGGTGTCTGCTTTGGAGCTGTACTACCATCTGCTGGTTGAAGTTGGTCGTAGCATGTTTACCTCAGACACACATTAGATGCACAACATTAATGAAAGGAACCCTGTTTGCATTTGTTGACCTAAACATGAATTATATATATATGTGGAAATATATTATATCTATATTTATGATACCAATGTAAATATGTCTGAAATGCTAATTTAGATCTGGTGTGTGCCTCAGGTCACTTACAGGCTTTTTGAAGACACAGGACTCTTTGAGACATTCAAGATTCCTGTCAGGGAATTCATGAATTATTTTCACGCTTTGGAGAATGGATACAGGGACATCCCATGTAAGTCTGAATGAGAAAACAGGGATTTGCTGTGATGTATGTGTGGTCGCAATCATGGCTCATGTAAATGCTAAGGAAATTGTTTATTATTAACTTGTAGCTATTTTCATTCAATTCCCCAAGTTGATTTTTGAACTACGGTACGCTCACATTGGACACATAATTTCTAAAGTCATCTTAAAAGGATGGAGATGCACATGTACGCAACGCAGCATCTAGTGATAATAAAAGTAGTAGTTTCTTCAGAAGAAAGTCAATTGCTGAAGGCCCTTGCATGTCCAGCATTAACTAACACTAACTATGAGCAAGCACAAGGGGGATCTAGTGCTCTTCGACACGTTCACTCAACCACATTTCTGCTGTCACACACGACGACGCACAGCAGTGCTGCCCTCTAACAGAGACTCATGGTATTGCACCCTCTCTTACCTCACTTCAGATCATAACAGAATCCATGCCACTGACGTGCTGCATGCGGTCTGGTACCTCACCACACAACCGGTGCCTGGCCTACCCCGTCTGGCCAATCAGGAAGGCTCAGGCAGTGACGGTGAGTCCAGGCGTGGTCATGTCCAGGGAGGACATTGGTATTTCTCCATTGTTTTCCAGATAGTTTATGGACACACATTGACTGAGAACTGTAATCACCTATACTGAATAGTCCTATCTATTTAGTCATGAATAAATTACAGTAATAAGTCCTGTTTTTGCACATTTGTGCATATTTATATGCATGATTAACTTTGTGCACCGACCACGAATGCAGAACTCCTTGTACATACAGTACAGTACATGTGACAGGAACCTGTTATTAAGCACATAACAAGGACACATTAGGAACTCTTGACATTGTATTTGAATTGAATTTCCTTGAATTTCCCCTTGGGAATCAATAAAGTATCTATCTATCTATCTATCCATCTATTTCAACTGCACTTTACGGCCATTCTTTGCTGATGTGCATGTCTTCATCATCCCCAGACGCAGACAGTAGCATCACCCACAGTTGCCTGGGCTTCCTGGTGTCCAAGACCAACCAGGTGGCGCAGCAGGGCTACGGCTGCCTGTCGGGCCTCATCCCGGCCCTGGAGCTCATGGCTCTGTACGTGGCCGCCGCCATGCACGACTACGACCACCCAGGCAGGACCAACGCCTTCCTGGTGGCCACCAGTGCTCCACAGGTACATGTAAAGTACACTCGCACCAAAGATCACTGTCACCAGAGATCACTGTCACAGAAATGACAACATCTAATCCCTGGGGATATCATTAATGCAGCAGCCATACCTTCATAGTACAGACTGAGCTCCAAGCAAAGCTTAGGTGTATCATCAGCTCCATGTGATGTTTTTTTCCCCTTCTCTTTTTCCTCTTCGCTTCTCTCTCATGTATGTGTTTAGAGAGGAGTTTAGAGTAAAAATATATGTACATTTATTTTCCCCTTGTAACCCTCTGTTCAGTTGTTAAGTGCTGACCCTCTTGACTTCATAGAATAAAAAATAATTATAATTTTTTTTTAAAAAAAAGCTTCATGTGATGGTGTATGTTTCCCATGATTCTTTCTGTATCAGGCCATTTCTACACATACCTCTCTACCACTTTTATTTCCCTTTCTTTCACTGTCGACACCCTTCATTCCTGTTTATTTTTCCTAACAATGCTGTATTTTCTCTCCCCCTTGACATTTCCTCTCCTTTATGTTTCTTCGTTTCCTGCTATTATGTCTCTCCATCATATACTCTCTCTCTGAAACATTCTTAACATGTTCTCTCTTTGTAACTGTTTGTTTGTTATGTCATGTTGTGTTCATTTTTGCTCTTTCCTTGCTCTCTGTTTGATGCCATCCGCAGGCGGTGCTCTACAATGACCGCTCTGTTCTGGAGAACCACCACGCCGCGGCCGCCTGGAACCTCTTCATGTCACGGCCCGAGTACAACTTCCTGGCCAACCTGCAGCATGTGGAGTTCAAGCGCTTTCGCTTCCTGGTCATTGAAGCCATCCTCGCCACGGACCTGAAAAAGCACTTTGACTTCCTGGCAGAATTCAATGCCAAGGTAGCCAGCCATTGTACAGCACAACATGGTACAATACGGTGCCGACTAGTAGCAGGGCTCCAGATGAACTACTCACATGTGTTGCACTGGGGCACCTGCCTTTGTCCTCTAGCTGTACTCTTCAATGTACCCATTTGCGAAAAAGATGATTTCAAACTAACGGGACCATTGTTAAATACTATCAGTTATACATTAAATAGGCACATTTATATCACTGTTGATGACGCTATATTCACCTGGTTAGATTGACTCTGTGAGCTCAGCTATCTCCATCTTAACTACTGTATATCTCACACTGTATATCTCACACTGTCTCTCTCACACTGTCTCTCTGGCTCTCCGTCTCTCTCAGGTCGGGGATGATGGGTGTTCAGGAATCGACTGGTCTAACGAGAACGACCGGCTCCTGGTATGCCAGATGTGCATCAAGCTGGCCGACATCAACGGGCCGCTCAAATGCAAAGACCTGCACCTCCAGTGGACCGAGGGCATCGTGAATGAGTTTTACGAGCAGGTCCGTGTCAACCTCCCTCACATGTTGTGCCGCTGTGACTAACTCATATTTAAAATGCAGTGTTACTGTTTATCGCACACCTGTAATGGTTGCAGTACTACTGAATAGTCATAATGACAGAAATCAATTAAAAAAATCAATGAAAGTACACAAATGCAATAAAGCACAAAATCAAAACAGCAGAAAACAAAAATAAAACAAACAAAAGAAATACACATGAATATACTCAGAGTGATATGGTGCAATGTTTTTTTAGATCTGGTTAGCAGGCATGTGGTTGAATTTTGCACCATCTGAAGGTGAGACAGAGTGGACTGACTTTCATCAAAATACAGAGCTTTGCAATAATCAAGGCGAGATAAGATGAAAGCCTGGGTGAATATCTCAAAGTCTCAAAAAAAACATGGGTTTGGTTTTGTTTAAAATTTTAAGGTGGTAAAATGATTAATTAGTTTAATATCAGAGACAAATAAAATGAAAAAAATGTTCATGTAAGATTTCCCTTAGCTTGCAAGTGGCTCAAGTTTTTATACTACACTATCTACAACTTCTTGTGAACCAAAAGTGAACATTTCAATTCAACAATGGATTCAATGAGCTAGAGTCTAGCTCATTGAATCCATTGTTGAATTGCTAGCTAGCGCTAGCTTTCAGTAGGAGGTACAGCTATGTGTCATCAGCGTTGCAGTAATAGGATTGTTCTTTTCAAGAATATAGCTAAGGGGTAACTTTGGGAGTAAAAAATACGTACGGTATACATAAATAAATGATTAAATAAATAAGTACAACTAAGGGCCGATCCCTGTGGAACACCATTATGATAGGAGAGTAGGGGGAAATGATGAACTGAAAAAGTTCTTCTCTCTAGGAAGGAGGTGAGCCATTTAAGAGCAGTACCCAAGATGGCCAGTCAACGCTCTAGACTCTCTAGAACAGGGGTGTCCAAACTTTTTGGCTCAAGGGCCACATTGGGTCTTGAAAATTGGCCGGAGGGCCGTGCATGGATAGCGGGCTGCATTAAACTTTCTATCGTTCTCTTTCAGCCTTCATGGAGGCTCTTCTGACTATTCTGGTGATGTCATCAGACATGATTTAGCTTGAGGTTGCATGTGTGTCCCGGGGGGGGGGGGGGGGGGGGATGGGGGTACAGAGTCAAAGATGCCAGTCAATTGGCAGAAGGGATGAAAGAAATTCATTAACTCGTCTGGGGTGGAGTCATAAGAAGATGCTGTTCGTTCACTGTGGCCTGCTGGACAGTGACGGTGTGCCCAGACCAGGGACAGACTGGGACTAAAAAAGGCTCTGGACTTTCTTCCATTACCATACACACACACACACACACACCAGCTGTCTATCATGACTGCCTCAAAGTATTATGCTAATCAAGGTCATGTTAATGTTCATGGAAAATGTTGTTTATGTCAATCTGTCACTGATTTTTTTGTGGAAATGTGTGTCCATTAATCAGTTAAGTAGATCAGCTGTTGGTTAATAAATTAAACACTTTCGTTTTGAGGCAGTCAGATTGGCTCTCACTGTACGTCTGTGTTAATGCACGGATCTCGTTGTCATGCAGTGGCGGGCTCAGGCGATCCAGTCGTTGGTCAGTAGATGATTAGGTAGACAACTTCATCTAAAGTTCACTTCAAGGCTTCAGATCTTTGTTTAAAAAG
>NC_085010.1:18617887-18687887 GCF_963854185.1 Sardina pilchardus
CATTTCTGGCAGGCCTCCTCTTGCCTCCCCTTTGAAATTGAAAAGAGCTCAGTGCACTTTGCTAATATCATTAGTAAGGGAGGGGGGGGGGGGGGGGGGGAATCAGGAAGCCCCGGGATTGACCGTTAAAGCAATACTCTGCATCCTATCCTAGTCTATCGTTTATCACTTTCAGGGTTTTTTAAGTGTTAAAAGGGACAATTTTTTTTTTTTACATTTTATTTGAAATTATTGTTTGTGAACTAACAAGCGCAACTTCAGTGTGTGTGTGTGTGTGTGTGTGTGTGTGTGTGTGTGTGTGTGCCAAATATTTTTGAAAGATTTTGAAATCCACCCTAAGTATGTGGTGTCTGTCCTTCTCACTCTTCATCACTTTTTGCTGTTTTTATCTTTTCCCTCATTGCTGCTTGCCAATCGTATTGTCTCTTGTGTAGCTTTGTGGCTGGCTGTAGGAGGGCATTTAACATGGGCATGCATGCAACAGAGTTCCTCCCTATTAAGATAGAGAAAAGGCAAAATCCTTGTATTTTTCCGGAACAATTTGAGTGCTGTCAACTGCCATTTTCTTTGGCTACAGTATGATAGTAAAAAAAAAAATCGGTCCTATATCCTTTTCTTGCCATTCTTATTGCCCTCAGTGAAAAACATGAGGTTGTGAAGAGAAATTGATGAGACGTTAGGAAAAGACAACCGTGGTGCTAAGAGAATCAAACTGCATTTACAGTGTGATGTATAATCAAGGTAGATGTCGTTCACATGGACCACGCTGATCGTTTGTCGTTGCTGCCACTAGTAATTATGGGGCAGATGTATCTCCTTTCCTGTCAGGTGAATCCATCCTACAGGAGAGTCGAACAGGAGCATTGATTCACCTTTCTTAAGCATTTAGAGCATTCGATCAGCTGATCACGGCTGCCACAAAGATACATTCGAGGCGTTTCACTGTCAACCGACCCAAGCAAAAACGACTATCCAACTGTAGCCCCTGTTCCCCTGGCAGTGACATGAAGGAGCCTCATGATGTGTGATATGCATGACGTCCACAGGCCCAGGCACACCACAGTTTGAGACATGGAAACACCCTGCTCTTTTGATGAGAGGACAAAAGCAGGGACACACTGCACATAGACACTGCAATTAGATGAATAGGCCACTCTATAGTGTGAAGAATATAGACAAAGCATCTTGATGTCTGGCTTTATTGTGCCAAATTCTTGAGCAGTAGTCAGTCTGATAGGCCCAACTAAGACATCACATACTTGGTACAAGGATTAAGAAGGTGTGAAACTGTAAGAAACCTTTGGAAACTCGTGTTGGTGCAGGTCAGTGGTTTGTGGCCTTCAGTGAGTTGTCACATTTCATATCCGCGTGTTCTATCTCAGGCAACCATTGATACATGTGCAAACATCACTGAGGGTGTAAGAAGGCCGTGTTCGTGTTTCTATTGTTTCATATTTCTGCAGAATTCACTACAGGCAGGAATATATATGGTATACATATATACATATATAATGTTATGTTTCAAGAAAGAGAATTATTAAGTTTCACTCACACAGTAAGTCCATGGAAGGGCCTACTGGGCTTTACGGCTGCATCTGAGCATATGGTTATTGAGAGCAGTCATTTGAACGTGGTGGGCCCTCTCCTCTTCTGAAGTGCAAAGTCACGCATGTGACTCTTCTGTCCGCTGGGAAGCCATCAGTGTCACCTCCACCTGCCTACGTGGGCTGCGGTGACTTTGGAAACGGCCTGTGACGCTCCGATGCGCAAGGACAACTCTTTGATGCACACGCTACGGGGACGCGCCGCTCTCGTCGCGGCCTTCTTTGATATCCACCGAGCCTCCGCACTTAAAACACCCTCCACGCCCTGCCCCCCCCCCCCCCACCCCCCTCAACCCCATCATCAAAGACAACAAGGCCCGTGGCATTACTTCGCTTCCAGAGGCGTTTCCCCACCCTCTCCTCTGGACTCCTGACCAACCAGAACCCCTATCCTTCAAAGAGACTTATATGGGGGGAAAAAAACTGTGGATCTACCCAGGGATTAACACTTTGAACTGCTTGATTAGCGATATGGTTGTGTGTTTCATGTGTTTCTTTTTTTTTTTTTTTTTTTTTTTTCCTTTAAAGCATCCGTGCGAATATGCCGCAGTGTGACGAGACCATACTACAGCCCTCTACAGAGTGCCTCAGAAAAAAAAATCCTCCAAAAATGTTTGGCCTTGATCTTTATTTGACCTTTTTTTTTAAAAGTCTAAGTACTTTTGGCTTTTGTTTGTTTCATAAAGGGATACACACGAGAGAAGGATGAGATGGGAATCGATTAGCTTTCATTTGTGTATCTGCAGACATTTACGTTGATTTCTCATCCCTTGTCTGTCCATGGAAGAATGGTATGGGTATACGTCTGTACTAGGCTGAATGGGTAGTGATATCTGCTCTTGCAGGATTCAGTCAATGTTGTCAGACTTGATTACCTTTCAGCCACAAGGGATTGTGATTTGTGTTCATGGTGTGTGAAAGGATTATGTTTCTGAGTGTATATGGTCAGTCATGGCTCTCATTGGCAGGGCTATACAGTAAGAGCCTAGGTTTAGAAAATGTGCAAACAGAGTGAATGAAGAAAGCGGACCAGAATTTTCTTTTCTTAAAAGGCAATACACGGGGAAGGGGGGGGGGGGTATTTTTTTCCCATGGGTACAGCTGCCAACTGTTCTTTTTCTTTTCAATCTTAATTCACGCGACTCCTTCTTTAAGTGACTCTGTTATCTATCTGCCACTCCAAGACACATTCGTGCTGCTCGTCTTGTTCCTTTCAGGCGTCAGTGTGAGAATCTCCTCCCTCCCATTATTGACATGTCTGTCCGTCCGTCCGTCCGTCTGTCCGTCTGTCACTGCCAGTCAGCACTGCTCCACCATCTTTATGTCTACAAAAGTGTTTCATGTCAAAAGTCACCATAATTATTAGCACTATTTTTACCAAATCACATAAAGTCAGGCCCTGATGAGCTTTACACCTCTTTAAACAAGAGAACGGAGACTTGTATTTTTGTTTTGTTTTTTAATTATATATATAAATATATATTAAGTCGACACTTCACAGGCTAATCATTTTCTTCTGACTAGTACCTTGCACTTAAACACATGTAGCAATACCTATAGTGAGGGAAAAATGTGTAAATCACCAGTATTCGTTGATAAGTAAAATATTCATTTTATTGATGGTTATTGTTCCATTTTGTACAAAATATATACTGTACAGATAAAAAATTTAAATGACAACAAAAGTCTTTTAGATAAACATTATTTATTTTTACTGTTTTGTAATTTAGACACTATACTGTAGCTCCTTTATTGCCAGATTTACTGGAAGTGCCTCTTGGTATAATGTATTATACAGTAAATATATATTGAGATTACTAGACCTTGTCACAAGCTGAACAATGTGGATGTTGTGATGTGAATACAGTTGAATAACATGAGTTATATGCTGTGGTATTTCAATGTGTCAGTTTTTTTTTTTGCTCACAAATGCCACCCTGCATTGCTACACTTCATGTATTTTGATAGACACAACAGCTCATCCAGAACAATTCATGGAAGTGCCTCAGTATGAAGACATAGGCAAGTATATGTCTGCACTGTTACGGTATTTTGTATTATACCATATAACATAATATGTCATATATGCCATAACTACTGTATGTGGCCAAAGACATTTCTCTTCATGAAAGTCCAGAGAAGGCAATAACATCCATACTGGCCACATGCTTGGTGTGAGTCATTCACAGTGTCCTGCATTGGACAGTGTCTCAGGAGGCTGTGGAAACCACATTTTAATCGCACAGAACAAGCAAGTCACCTGGGAGCAGCTCAGTGATAAGGAGAAACCGGAACGTTATGATAGAGAGGAAAGATGGTGCGCCAAAAGACCAGGGTGAGGAAGGAGAAAAAGACAAAAGGTGCCTCTCATTCAGTGTTTATACGTCCTCCCTCGCTCCTCAGGCCTCGATCCTCACTGATCTACATAAAGAATGATGGGGCGGCAACAATGGGATAGTCTATCCCTTCTTCTATCTTTCTTTATGTAGATCAGTGAGGATCGAGGCCCGAGGAACGAGGGAGGACGTATAAATGGTGAATGAGAGGCACCCAGAGAAACTAGTCTACCGGGTGCCTGCATTGTGGTTTAGATACCCAATCCACATCATGTCACAAGGTGGCACACTTGCTTATGTCAGGCACAAGTCTGTGATCTGTTGTGAAACGGCTAACAAGTAAATCCAGTTGAGATTCTATTTTGATTTAATTTGAACTAACAATTTCACAAACAATTTGAATGGTTATTTTTAAATACCCCTTATTTACACGATCAGTCACACCCTGCTCCCAGGCCATGACATACCTATAAAGGAACGTATGTTGCTGTGAATAACAAGTGGGTTTATTGATTAAATCGGCTTGAAAGGCCAATTACTACTGAAGACGAGTTATAGATGGTTCAGGCTCAGTTGCTTTGAGTACTTATCTGTGTAGAGAGACTGATAAAAATATGTTGCATGAAGGCTAAATGTCTTATTCATTGCCATTATGAAACCTAACAAGATACAAAAGCATACTGAGAGAACGTTCCAAGACATACTGCTGGAAATGTGTGTCATGACAGAGAGAAAGAAAGGACAGTTATGTAAGTGGATTAAAGCTCATCATTTCAGACGTGTTTCCTTTGAACTTGTTACTTGAGGATTTTACAAACTGCAGCTTTGAGTGGTAATGTTTTCGGGCAGTCTTCTCAGAAGACCGACACATGAAAACACAATGTAAATATGTGCCTCTTTATAAGGCACACTAACAACATGACATGCCAAATGTGACATTCCTTCTAGCTGGCCAAGTTTTACAGCAAAATTCCATAATGTTGCTTTAAGTGCTTGCCCTGGATTCTGGAATGCTGGTCTTTGACGATGTATACTGTAACATGTATAACGTGAATAACCAGCATTCTAGGGCAACATTCAACTAGAAAGGCCCATAAATACATTTTTTACAGCTGCCACTTTTATTACTTCACTTCTAGTTTACAAAACTCTCACTCTGCAGAGCACAAATCTGGAGGTGCTCACAGAAAAACAAAGATATTATCCTACACATTACACTGGAGAACATGGGGGCAGAGGCCTCTGTTATGTCACTGTGACCTAACTGTGAAGATACTGTATGTCATGAATTGAATGTACAGTTCCTCCCTCGTGATAGGGAGAACATGAAAGAGACTTCTACCATCTTTCACTTTACTACAGTGCAAGGGGGGACTGCTCTTCCATGTAAAGTTGTTGACACGGGGAGGAGCATAGCCTTTTCACAGGCATTAGACAAATTGATTACCCCCTTGGCCGCCAAATGGTTAACCCAGTACGTTGAAAATACATGCAAAGGGGAATTCCTTCTGAAACAACACAACTACATCTAAGTCTGTCTCATAAGATGGTAAGATCTCATTCTCTCACCCATATCATCAAATCTGACGTGTTCCTTATGTAGGCCAAGTCTCTCTGTCCTGTGGCTCCTTCCATTCAGAGAGAGGCAACAAAGCTGATCAAAGCATTCCTCCGTGGGATTTCTTTACAGTCTGTTCCAACAACCCAGGAAAATAGGAACTACTAGATCTACATTTAGAGCCAGAGCCAGGATGGATTTCATGTAGTGTATAGTGCGCATTCAACTGGTAACAGAGCTGTGTTGTATGACACGCAGACACTCCAACAAGCAGCTGACCCTCTCCATCAAACGTGAAACGAGCATGTGACGGGGCAACGTGGGGCTCAGAGGAGTTTCCTTCGGTGTCACAAGCCGCACACCTTCTGCACTAAGCTACGTCATACTGAAGAATAAGAATCTCTGTTTCTAACCAGACAGACAAGATGAGTCGCATTGTGCATAGTAAGAAGACGGACTGTATGGAAGCGTGGGTTGATAAAAATTTTGATTGATGGGAAAGTGGCACATATTACTACTTGTAGTAACACTGCAGTATTTCCTAAAAAGCTGGTCCAACACAAACTCATAACTCATAACATACCCAGGATACATTGCAAATGTTGTGCCTGTGTGGAACTGTGCTGTCTAGAAATCTAGACGCACCAGCGGGAAAAAATACATTTCTGTATAGTTTGGCTTGCCAGGCTAGAACTGTGCTGGTTGACTGCACATTTACATACACGTTTTGAATCCCTTAGGGTTGAGAGAATCCAAAATGCTGTACTGTATGTATGATTTAGCTGCAAGAGTTTGATTGAAAAGGCACACATTCAGAAAGCCATTGGACTGGTGGTGTGGAGGTGGTAGGCCCTCACTGCCAAAATGACACATTATGAGTGAGTTCAGGGACTACACGATTTTGTGTTAATTTTGTGCAGCAAGAAAAACAACAAAAACAAGCAAACAAACAAACAAAGGGTACCCCTTTTTGCAGATACACATTTTTGTTTTGGTTATTTGAGTTAGTTGTGGATGGCTGGGTGTTTTTCACCCAGCCATCCACACAATTGCTGTGTTGAAATTGACACAATATGTGTAGTCCCTGAACTCACTCACAATGTGTCATTTTTTGACACATCCTTTTTTGCAGTATACTGAGACTGAGGGGGTTGACTCCCAGGCCCATGTTCTCGACTCACTTATGGATCAGGGAGATACCAGGGACCTGCAAAAGTGTCCTGAACACCTGTCTTCTCTGCTGGCCTGGCACTGAACAGAGTGGCCATCTGGATCGGGACGAGGTACCTTTCAGTAGGCTCTCCCCATTGAAATGGGGCAGTTTCATTCAATTCAATTCAATTCAATTCAATTTTATTTACAGAGCGGCAAAACATTACACATGTCTCATGGCGCTTTACAGAGTGTTAAACCTTCAAAGAGAGCCCATGAGCAACAGGGGCAAGAAAAAACTCCCTAGAATTGGAGATACATATAGGAAGAAACCTCAGACAGATCCACGACTCAAGGGCCCAACCCATCTGCCTAGGGTCAGTTACTGTAGAGTAAAGTCATTACTATAAAGTCATTACAGTTTCATCACTGCAGTGCCAGAGGTTATCCAGTTGCTGTGGTGCTGCTGGCTCCTACAGTAGGTTCTGTAGTTCTGAAGATCGCACGGGTGGAGCTGAGTCCAGGCAGGTTGGTGGACGCCAGTGGTGGAGTCAGACGAGGAGCAGCTGGCTCCATCGGGTCCCCCCTCCAGCCATCCCAGTGGCAACTTATCATTAAACGTCAATCATTTTGATGGACAGCCTTCAATGCATGAAGGAAGACAATCCCAATCTAGAGTATTTCTAGAGCACAACAAATTGGACCAACGAACAGCCATTTTAAATAGTAGTATGCATTAGGCCTATTTTATAGCCTGACATTGTCATACTCACAATTCCAACCAGAGTGAGAGTCTGATTGCTCCATTGGGATGTAATCATGGGGTGTGTTTCAACCGATATAAAGTGGGGGGATGGCTCTGCACTCATGGATAGATCTAACCAAACAGAGCAACGAAATCGCCTATACTAGCTTATATCTTCTGGTCTTTTTTGAAGTATCTTGTACAACACAGAACAGTGAAATCTAAGACAACAAAATATGTAGCAGTGTAGGCTATTTGGAAAACATCTTCCCCTCCTTCGTTTTTAAAAATAATTCCTTCAAACCATACAACAAACATGCTATGAACAGCTGGGGAAGGGTGTTGCAAACCCAACCAGCAACAGACATTTCAAACAAATGAGGGAACAACATCACGCAAACATGCTGTTTTTGTTTGTTTGTTTGTTTTCCCACATAATGTATGCACGTTGGCCTACGTTTTCAGAAATACTGTAGTTCTGTGATAATCAGTGATAAAACCTCTGTTATCATGTAAATGAAAGGCCAAACTGCATGGAAATAATATGCATTTGTAGTCACAGCATTTCTGTTGCAAAGAAAATAGCTTACTCAGATGATGGCATAGACGAAGCAACTGTTGCTCATCTGTCCATCATTGTATTTAAGGCCCGCCCTGACAATTGTATTGGTCCGAACAAATCTGTATCTAGCATATAGATCCACAACGGAGAATGCCCGACTGAACTTCCCAACCTCAATTGTTGTAGGCAGGGCTAAAGTTTGGCTTCACCAAGGCTACCTATTTTATGTAGGATGTCTTCAGAACAGATTGTTCCTGAGTGGAGGTGATGTTTTAAATATGCAAATGACAAAAATCTGAGAATAGTATAGAGGCCATATAGCTACAGTGTTAGGGATATCCATTGTAGGCCTAAGCATTGGTTAGAACTGGAGTATTAACTGTCCCAGAGGTGTTAAAATGTTATGAAGGCCAAATACTTGAGACTTACACACTAATATGCATAAACACTGACTAAAATGGCATACAACAAGCCTGGGTCACCTAGGATTTAGTCTGACTGAAATTACAAAAGGTCAACAATAATACTGTACTGACTATAGACCCAATCAAGACTCTGAATGCCATAACACTTCCATGCCAGATGGCAGGGTGATCATTTGATATTTCTACTGTAAATCAGCTGACCCATATAAAAAGGGTCATATCACGGCTGCCAACACAATGGTGTCAGCGTAGAGACGGAAGCTGTTTGTTGATGCAGTGCTGGTATTAAGACAGAATCTCTTTGAATCGTCCATGTCCCACGGTCCTCACTTAAGCAAAAAGGTGACCTAGCCTTTTCTGTCCTAACTGTGGAACCAACTGCCACCAAAGATCAGAAATGCCCCTTCAATTACAGTAGGCCGATTCAAACCAGGCTCAATTTTTTTATATAGTCTTAGCTGTTATGTCTGTAATTAATTGTTTGTCTCTTGATGTCATCTTAGCTTAAATCAGTGATTTGTACGTTTATTTATTTGTATTTTATTTGATCATTCTGTGGCTAATGCGCTTTGTAAAGGCACGTTGGTCAGTGCAAATTGTGTCTAAATGTGCTCTAAATATAAACTTTACTGACTTAATTGCTCGCCTACTGGACCATGAATTCGGTTGCACTCCAAGTAGACTACAGTAGCCTATGATCTGACAAGGCCTAACTTGCACACGGGAGTCGGTGGGTGGACTCTAAAGGGACTCCCTTTGGACTCAAAGAACAAGTTTGCCCACCACTCTTGTAGTCCGTCCTCTTCAGGTGTCAACCTCGCCCTCCATCATATGCGAGTTGTATAAAATATAAATGGAGTCATATGCTCCGTTAATAAAGCCTATAGTCTTAGGCCAACTTTATACCATTTGCTATTGTCAGCTTTATTAGAGAAGGCTAGGCCAGCTCAAACAATGGTTATAGTGGCAGCCTAGATGTTGTCATCCATTTGTGCCTGAAATGAAGAGTGGTGAGTTTGATATTTGCACAGTGATCTCTCATCGACTCATAACACTGCTGCCCAGGTGAAGCCCACTCGCTGATTTAACAGGAGTCCACACACACCCGGATTTGATCAAACTATGTCAGACCCGCTTTCCAAGTTATTAAAGCTGCCATATTGAATGTCTCAGCTCTATCTCTATGGCAACAAGGAAACGTGGATTTTTTTCCGTTTTCCATGTGATCCTCGTGTCGGTAAAGAAAAAAAAAACATCCATTTTTGTGAAGCATCGGTTGGTTGCACTGACAAGATAATGCAATATTTCTGACCAAGTTGATGCTGTCTGTTCAATGAGTATCTCTGTTAAAATACAAAAACAAAACTTATGGGCATTATTAGGAAGCACTGTGTTTCCAAAACATCATTTGTCTTTTTTCCCCCTTTTTTAATATCCAGGCTATAAAAATGTCACACATGCATCCAAGCGACATGTCCTATCCTGTATATGTAGCGACGCGAGTGAGAACTGTGGCAGCGGAGGCTTCAAGTGCGCTCAGTGCGGAAGCTTCTAGTCTCAGCGCTTAAACGGGTCAATTTACTTCATGTCCGGTGAGACTGTTAATTAATATTTCACACAGTTCCAAATTACAGACTTGAGCTCCAACACGTTGTTGCAGTCTTTTGCTGTAAATAACTTTATCTTTACAGGCTAACGGTGCTCTATGTTTAGAGATCTTTAGCCATTTTACACAGCTGTTGACTTGAATTCATTAAGACGATTATGGTTGAAAATCGTGGCAATGTTTACAGATGGGTTGTTCTTTTATGTTGTTCTCTAAATGCACACAGTGCGACTATGCCTCAACTGAAAAACATTTCCCTCTCGATCCTTTGGTCTGAAATGCATATACAGCGAAACAAATCAATCCTGTGTCATCTCTCTCTTGGCGCTCCCAGGGGTCATCACGTGTTTGAGCCAATTCTTCAAGCGCCTTGAACACCGTTCCAACAACTGTTTCACTTCAGTGAGCCAGGGACGCTGTTGTGAAAGGAGGCAGATTTACGTCAAATGACCACGGTGTACAAAATCTCTGTGAACTGACCTAAAACTGAGAGGTTTGGATTTGACGCGGAACTCTTGAGACTTACACTGAGAACGAGTGCCTTTTCGTCCTCACCCTTATGAAGTTTCAATAAAGCCCAACACATCGGCAGCGCGTGCGTCAGCATTGTAGACTCACCTCGTTCCAAAGAAAATACTTGTCTTTCATTTGGTTCTAACGCCCTTGAAGAAGGTGAAAAGTTAACCTGGCACGCGGATTACCCAGAATTTGGTGAGTATCAGTGTTCTTACAGTATGTTGATTTAGATGATTTAAGTGAACTGCTGGTTTCCATCTGGAACAGATATGTTAGCCCTTCGCGCAATTGCGCGCTGTCACGTCGTAGAACTGGGGAAATCTGACTTCGATTTTTTTTAAATGAACACATTGTACTCCATAAATAATGGTACAACTAATATAGACTAAATATTGTCTAGTTGAATGTAGGATGAACATTGAGAAGGGCGCCTCATAGCAGACTTGTGCTCATTCATAGGCTATATTTGTTAAAAAAGTTACATTCTGTTTGAACTTCATGTCAAAAGCCCTATTGTTTTCCAAACCCCGTCTATGTGTTATCTTGTTTAAAATAGTTTTATTGTGTTAAAAGGTTATATAACTGCTGTGGCAAGGCATTTTAAATAATGCAGTTGTCTGACTTTCAAGGCTTATCTCCATGGTAAGGGCTTTCATTCATGCCGGTTCGTTGATTTGTCAGAGTCATGGATTAGCCGTGAGTCGAGGCGCAGTGCAGGGCTTAATAAGCAGCCACTAATTAGATAGAGTGCGCGTGGTCAGGGACACACTCGTTGTCATGACTTCTGGGTCCTACGCAGCCTCATCAATTAAAGCGCCAACGGGTTGTTTACCTCCTGATCAGTAGCCTATGCATTAAACTCTCCACATCACTTAACAGTGACGCAGTAATGATATGGGAAGTCGGCAAATTCTGATTAGCAAACACTGATCAGGTGAAAAGATGCAGATTTACATATGGTCGCTAATTTGCAGCGAGGTGAAGCACCATAGGCAATGTTGAGCCATCCCCAAGGCTTAAATGTATAGACAGTGTATTATCGTGTGATGTCTATTGCGCACTATATGATAAGCGCAGATACATTATCTACATTGTTGCAGAATTATAGATATTTTATCTATACTATTATACAATATTTATTATACTGAAATAAGAATTCCATGTGCAATCTCTGAACTTCAGTGGAATTTCTTTATGAAGTGACGTTAAATCCTTGTGATAGCCTATGACCTAATGCCCAGATTATATCCATCAAGAACAGCACAAAACATGCCACATGACGTGATTAAGAGTTAGATTATAATGTTTAATCTGAACTTTGTGGAATCTATACCATTTAGAAGGACATCTGGAGCTAACAGTGCATTTTGCAAGAAGATGCAGAGGAAAAAAAGCAGGCAATATTGTAGTTTTTGCTTCTTTTTTGCTTTTTCATTGTAACAAAAAACCCCTTTGTGTGGGAAATAATTGCCAGTCACCAGTTTATATTAAGTATCATAGCTTCCCACGACCTTTCCCTGTGTGAGGTATATTGTATCGTGACTGCTGCATGTGTATGATTGTGTTAACTGTTGTTGTTGTGTTAGCGCTAGCACCACACCACACGTCTTTGCTGACACTCCACCTTTGGGCATTTCACATGACTTGAGAGGGCAGCGGCTTGATGCCCTGTACTGTACTGTATGTAGAGCAGGGAATTTCATTCAACACTCACTTTTCCTGAGTTTACCAAGGGATATAAATAAACGTGTCGTGAGAACTGATAAATGGACAATTGCTTTTTTATTTAATGTTGCCTTTTTGCTTTCCATAATAACTCAAATCATTATTATCCTTAATAGTTTTAATGATTAATTGATATCGGCACTGTTTCGGATTCACAGCCTATATAAATGTTTGTATTCTATAATATTTTGAGAACTGTTTAGAGCCATTGTCTTCCATTTTCATAGTATGACCATGTGTATGTTTTCGTTTTGCCATTACTTGCGAGTTATAAGCTCTTATAACCCGCGGCCTGTGATTCCCTGTGTGCTTTGGCAAACACGTTGTTTATTTATCTTTTGGAGATGTGAGGTAACAACAGAGGTCACACTCGTCCATTTTCTTCACACAGGGGTGCATGCATCAATGCCAAGAAATTTCATTAGGGAAACTCTGCCCAAGGAAAACGCGACTTCTCTGCCTAGGATGGATCACCCGGTCCAGGATGGGAGGTCACCGGTGAACAGGCCCATGCCTTCCAGGAATCCCTCCTCCTGCGCCAGCCTAAAGGTGAGGGTTACGTTTCGTCTCTGCCAGCCTCGTTGGAAAATCCTTTAAGCGGACATTCCTTAATAGTGCACAAGTACATAGTACACAACATTGTTCTCTAATTCTAGAGCACTTGCTCATACTTCTTTTCAAAAAAGTGTGCCTGCCTCTCTTGACAGGCTGCAGTTTGGGCTTTTGATGCAGTCTTTCATTTCATGCATTGAACTAAAGGCATTTTCTGAATGTGTTCTCCCTGGGCTTTTATACGGGACCACCATCCTGTGTGTGACATGCCTTGTTAGTTTACCGCCAGGAAGGCTCTTTGGTCAGACAAAAAAAAAGTGGACTCTTCTTTTCTTCCACTGAAGGTTGCGCCTCATCATTCACAGCATGAAGCGCCTTCTCTGCAGGTCAGTTTGAGTGCAACATGTGTGCCACATCACACAGTGGCTCCTTCGGGCTCCACTGATGTTTTTTTACGGACCCCAATCGTGAAGGTCCGGGCCAGACAAGCCTCAGTTGAAAATATAGTGACAAAAATGTCTCATTCCTGATGCGTGGTGGTCCAAAGGCGTGTCTAATAAACTAATATGTTGGTCAGTGACTGATGGGAATTTCATACTTTGTTTTTTCACTGGATTATGTCAGTGTGAGACAATGGCATGAAAGCCTCACAATGAGATTATCTCAAGGACCACCAGCACCTAAAAGGTTATTTCCTGGAATCGGATCATGTTGGATGTGACATGTTTGCTATTAGTTGGCTGTGACCTTAATCCAGGGAGTATAATAATAATTATAGTATAGTTTTGGTCTCAATAATGCAATAATCCTGGCCCAGCAAGCTTTAGGTCTGATTCATATTTTATATGTAAATACTAGATTTAAAAAAAAAAAATGTGAATGTCACACACTGCCATTTGTGTATGAATAATACCATGGCCAAGAATAACTTGAAGAAAGACAGCATTGTAACAGCGCCTTCTACAAGCCGTATGTCCAGCGAAAGCTGATTAGCCAGTACAGTGCTGGTTCTGTGTAGACGCTGCTACTGAAACGTGCTACTGGGATTTTGATTTAATCACCGCAGGCCATTGAAAGCCACCACCAAGGTTGTGCAGGGGAAAAAAAAAACCTCTAAGACCCCCCATGTCAGCACTGATCTCAAAAAAGTATGGGTGTTCTCATTGTCAATGGGGTCCTTGGTGGGTGTGAGTGTGTGTGTGTGTGTGTGTGTGTGTGTGTGTGCCGGGACTGATCCATTTCACAGTGCTTTTTGGCTGTCACATGGCACACGAGCCGCATGGCAGCACGAGAGCTTATTGACACGCCAGCGTCCTGCCGCGTTGTTGCCCGGGCATCCATGCGTCTTAAGAACCAGGTGACATGTGAGGGCCGCGGGGCAGACGAAGGACAGCACGCGCTTTGTTGCACGGACAACGTGTGTGTGCAGCGTGGTGCGCGCGGGAGGATACGGATAGGCACACACACACACGCACACACACGCACACACACACACACGCACACACACACACACACGCACGCACACACACACACACACGCACGCACACACATACAGTGTAGCACACACACACACACACACATATACTCTCAAATGGTGGCTCGTTCATTCGCATCTGTGGGGCTCTGTGTTGGCTGTGCCTGCTGGTTGTTTTTCGCGCCTCCACTTGAAATGTGATCCAGCGGCTGATGCTGAAGGGTTCACAGGCGCGGCCACCTCGCTGCCACCCCTCCCCTAAAGATTTACGGTCGGGCCTGGTTATGGAGACCTACTGTTACGAGCAGTGTCAGCTGATGGCCTTTCAGTGTGCCAGCCTCTCTCACATTATGCAGTAAAAGATAGAGCACTTTCACTCTGCCGTTTGTTTCCTTTTCATCTGGGTGAACTCACTGTGTTTTGTTCGGCCATGACTTGGTAATGTTTAGTCAGCAGAATGTAGATGATAGTCGGACAGAATTCAGAATTTCTTAACCTTTTTTTTATCTTTTCTTTTTTTTTTAAAGGCATACCAATCTCAAAGAAGGCTCACACCCTGTTCTGTTCACCCCCCCTCTCTCTTTTCTTTCTCTCTTTTCTCTCTGCATGCTTCTCTCTGACTTTTCCTGTTGCTCTTTCTCTTCTCTTTCAATCTCACTGCACCCTGCCTCTCTCTCCCTCCTTCTCTGTCTCTATTTGTATTCCTTTCTTTATCTCTCTCCCTCCCTCTCCCTCTCCCTCTCCCTCTCTCTCTCTCTCTCTGTCTCTCTCTCTTTCTCTCTCAGTCTTTAATGAAGTGGTTGCGTCAGTGATGTCAGCTGCCTCTTATTTCTGCATTTAGGCTTTCCCATTCAAAGAATGCCAGACAGGATAGAGCCACTTCCCACAGGGATGTGGTGGTGTTAAACATCCCAGGAAGTCTTAGGCTCACTGATCCACCGTGCTGCTGACCGAGTGCTGACAACACAGACTGGCAATGCATTTTTTGACCTACTTTTCTTTTTTTGATTTGCTGGATCTGTGGTAAGAACACAAACAAAGGTTGTTTTCATCATTGAGGAACTTTTTTTTTTCTCGACACTTTTTCAAAAAGTAACCAGCCGGCCTGTATGGAGAGTGTGTGTGTGTCATAGGCGTGACTTTTATGTTTGCGAGGGGTGATCAGATTTTGAGGAATAGGACAAGCACCATTGTATCAAGACTTCTGAAGCTTCAGTGCCAAAAATTATTAGTTGACTTAATATAACCAAGTCAAGTCATCTTGTTGCTCTGACTGAGTTATGCCAATGTGTAGTGACAAGTGTATGTGTGCGTAATGAACTTGACACTGACTTAACTCAATCAAAGCAAGAAGATGACTTGACTAGGTTAAGAATAATTTTCTAGAGTGTGAGATCAGCTATTTTATGTGGTGTGTTTCTCTTCTAAGCAAGGCCAGTGCAGTCTTTGGCTAATGGATATTTTTCTTGAGTTTTGCATTTTGTGCCTTTGGATGCTTTAAACTGTAACCATAACAATTTTGTTCAGAATGTGATCCTCAGGGACCAAACATTGCTAGGCTATGGTGCCGTGCCAACACGTTTTGTGATATAAAAATGATAACATAAATAAATCTAATAAACAATAATATATCAGTTATGATAGTAGTCATAGTTAATAACCACCATCTGTATTCATTGGCTGTGGTATTAAAAAGAAACAAAAAACAAAAAACAAACTTTGTTTTACTTTTACTTTGTATTACTATTTAGACATCTATACACAGTACATTTTGTGTCGACGTCCCTTGTTGATGATGTTTGCCTACATCACTTTGGATTCCTGCCAATTGGAGAGAGCCATCCAAGGGAGGGCTGTTGTTGCCTTGGGGGACTTCAGAGTAGCCATGAATTTTTCAATGCTGGTGTAATTATTTGCTGAGTGCATTTTTATTTATTTTCGTTCTGCTTTGCAATGCTGAATTGATGATGTGTTGCCGTACATACTGTAAGTGCATGAAAGGTTAAGCCTTAATGAAGACTCAGTTCATCAGCAACATGTAAAGTATGTTCCCCTTTGCTGCACCACCATTCATAATCACTGTTGTTACTTGTCCGCCTTTTTTGAAATTATTTTCTTTTGACAACTTTTGTTCATCGCTACCCCTTCTTTCTATTTTCACTCCTTTCTTTTCAGTCTCTTTACTCTTTGTTTTCCTCCCTCTCCTCCTCCTGCACTCTCTCTCTCTCTCTTCAGTGTGTTCATTAGCCTTTGACGCAGTGTGTTTAAATGCACATGCATGCGCATATGTGTGAGTGCTCATACTGTGTGTGTGTGTGTGTGTGTGTGTGTGTGTGTGTGTGTGTGTGTGTGTGTGTGTGTGTGTGTGTGTGTGTGTGTTTGTGTGTGTGTGTGTGTGTGTGTGTGTGTGTGATAAACCCTGTGCTGGTGAAGATATGCCACTGAGAGGGTGCATACAGAATGAGGCTGCTGATTGTAAGACTCGCTGTGTGTGTGTGTGTGTGTGTGTGTGTGTGTGTGTGTGTGTGTGTGTTGGAGGTTCTGGGGTGGTTAGGAGGGAGGCATGATGTGATAGCGGTTGTTAGCGGCTTCACGAATGCTGCAGCCTCACTCCTGTCATTATCAAGCTCCCCAGTAGCTCCACGTTGCCTCTGCCACCAGGCTTGAGTCACTGCCTTCAGGTTGCCCAACTGCTCTTGCTGGAGCGAGTGTGACATAAGCTCCTTTAATCTCCTGTTATTTTTTTTGTTCACTGGTACCCCCTGCCATTCCTCCCACCCCAGCACTGCAGTAGGACTCCAATGTTGCCCCCCCCCCAACACACACACACACACACAATCCCTCCATGTTCATCCTCTCTGGCTCGCCTCTCTCTCAGCCATGTTCATCCTCTCGCTCACTCTGCCTCTCTCCCTATTGATTTGAATCCATATTTATGAGGTAAGGTTGAGGCATCCAAAAATAGGCTAATGAGTACAGTGAACTGCTGGTTGTGAAATGATACATTTATATCTCTCCCCATGTTCTCTCTATCTCCCTCTCTCTCTTTCTCTCTCTCTTTCTCTCTCTCTTTCTGTTTCTCTTTCTCTTTATCTTGCACACTCTCTTTCTCCCTTTTTTCATTCTAGATGTTCCTTGTGGCCTTGTCCTTTGCTTATTTCGCCAAGGCATTGTCGGGGAGCTATATGAAAAGCACAATAACGCAGCTGGAGAGGCGCTTTGACATCCCCAGTTATTTAGTTGGTGTCATTGATGGGAGCTTTGAAATAGGTAAGCACCAGATCCTCCTGCGTCATGGACGCCTCCTCAAAACACTATTTTTACATGCTTTTGATTTTGGGGGGCGGGTGGGTGGGGGGGCGGGTGGGAGGATGATACACGCTGCTCTCTCCAGGAAACCAGACAGCTGCACCGTTCTCTTACATGACATGAAGTTGTTAGCTACGTGAAGGAAAGAGATATAGAGTGCTCTGTGTCTGCAACAACCAAGGGCAGCATAGATATTTATACGTAGATGATGTTTGCCTCCTAATAGAACGTAACGGATAGGGTATCTAGGTTTCCGTTTATGAGTCAGAGTTGCTAGGCCTGTTGTATTTCATATGCCACACGCCCAGTGCTTGCATGCTTCTGGCCAATTGTGTCGGCCAGGGTTTGTTGCTGTAAGTGGGCCCTCTGAGTTGCTCTGTATGCATGGAGCTATTGTGCCTGTCCGTGGGGGATCAAGAGCCTCGGCACGAGCGTGAAGTCCGTAAAGGCGGAGAGGGGAGAGCTGGGGCTCAAGCCACACTGCAGCACCCCTCTCACGTGGCAGTGGCAGCCAGGGTTTCCATAGGAGCGTTTCCATGGGAACGAGGTAGTGAGCAGAGAGAGAGAGAGAGAGAGAGAGAGAGAGAGAGGGGGGGGGGGTTTGGGGTGTGAGGAGTGGAGAAGAGTGGAGTGGAGAGAGGCGGCGAGGTTGGTTCCTGCAGTGTCACGGGGAGGGATCATGTGTCGCGACACTGGGTTAGCCACCAAGCCACCTTCCTTCCTTCCTCCCCTCCCTCCTTCTCCACCCAATCCCCCATCTGTCCTGTGTCCAAAAGTGGGACACATCCTCAGCTCCAGGTGTCCCAGAGCTCAAGTCCCTCTTCTGTCTTTTCTCCAGCTTGAGGTTCTCTGCTTAAAGCCCTTGGTGGACTGACAGCCATACATATTAAGGAGCTTTTTTTAAAAAAAAGTTTTATCTCTGACTCTATTGAGTCAGGCAGAAGTGGTCCTCACAAGCCCCTGGCCCCAGAATGGCGAGACAGGAGAGAATAGAAGGACGAAGGACACAATAGCCATTCTTAGTTAGCATGGTTGGAAGTGGATCGTTATTGTTCTGAAGCCTTAGAATGTAGCCCTTCAGGGAAACTGGAGTTGGAACATGGAAATAGGCCAGAATTGAGCTCTAGATTTCTCAGAGGCTTAAATCCATATATTAGCCTAATTGACCCCATCCCATTTCCCCCGGCAGGAAGTTTTGTATTGCGCCCTTTGTCTGTATATTAAGGATTTCTTCGAAACAAGAGGCTAATTAATCCATTTGTATGACGTTTTGCTTATGTTAGGCTGAGAGGTCTTCTTGTTCTAAAGCCATTGAGGTAATTTCTGTCAGAACAACACGAGCAATTCAAGAGTGACTGAAATGTTCTAATTTTTACTCTCCTCTTCCCACACAAGGTAATTTGCTGGTGATTGCGTTTGTCAGTTACTTTGGGGCCAAGCTGCACAGACCGAAGATCATAGCAGTGGGGTGTCTGCTCATGTCTGTGGGGACTTTCCTCATTGCATTGCCACACTTCATTATCGGACGGTAAGCATGACGTGCGGGTGTGTGTGTGTGTGTGTGTGTTTGTTTGTGCGTGTGTGTGTGTGTGTGTGTGTGTGCGTGACTGCGTGTGTGTGTGTGTGTGTGTTTGTGCGTGTGTGTGTGTGTGTGTGTGCGTGCGTGCGTGTGTGTGTGTGTGTGTGTGTGTGTGTGTGTGTGTGTGTGTGTGTGTGTGGGGGGGGGGGGGGGGGTGGTCCAGGGTCCAGGCCACTCCTGTCTTACACGCAACAGGCTGAGTGCTTTTTTGGTCACATGCCTCTAGTCAAAGCATTTGAAAAGCTATTGCCAAAAGGCCATATGCACTGGTTTGTGTTTTGATTTGTTGTGCCCTGCTTGTCTACATATATGCATTATTTGGTCCGTCTTTCCCATTTGGGCTGTACAAAGAAATTCATGAACCAGACTGACTGTCTATACGTTATTCCGTGGGGCATAGATCAAGGAAAATCAATGTATATGAACCTTCCATTAAGACAAGCTGCAAGCTGCCTTAATCTCTGTTTAAAATATAGCTGTAGCTCTCTCCGAAGAATCACAGCAGTGACAAGTCAGCTCGAGAGTGTTTCCACGCACGCTACACTTTGATGTCTGTTTCATATGTAAATATTTCAGACGAAGACGCTAAAGTGTTTGTGTTGCGCTGAAGTCTCGCAGGTCTCTGTGTATAAATTATAGCAATGACACATTTTAGCGCCGTCGCTGACTCAATGCTAAACTGTGCGCCATCAGCTGTGCACACAGCACACACACGGCTCTGGTTTTGGCAGGTCTTTTGTGTGTGTGTGTGTGTGTGCTTGATTAATAATATAAGCCTGTTTCATGCCTTCCCCCTCTCATCTCTCTCTAAAACACTGTGTTGATGTTTTGTATACAGCTATAAGTTTGACTCATCGATTAGATCTTCAGTGAACTCAACCAATATCTTCTCTCCATGTCCAGCAAGCTCACCTGGTGTACTGTCTGCAGGTGACAACTCCTCTGAGGTGCCTACTGCAGGTGAACAGTCTCTTTGGTCACTTTGGGCTTCTCCATTGTAACAGATGCTATACTGTTCAGCGCTGTAGTGAGTCAGTGCTCATGGCTCTGTCTGTGATCCTGAAGGAAGTCGATATGTAAGCCGCCAAATTTCAGTATGCAGATGGAGGCTGATTGAATACAGTGTAATCAGATTGGCCGAGGCATGAATGTCACTGAATCCAAATGTCAGACAAGCACGCGCACACACACACACACACACACACACACACACACGGACACATTTCTTATCCATCTCACAGGCACACACAAACGCACACACGGACACAGGCACATTGCATGTGCATGCATGTATGCATGCAGACACGCACACACACACACACACACACACACACAGACACACACACACACGGACACATAGACAGACAGACAGACACATGCACGCACAAACAGAAATGTTCACAAATATCAAAATGAATTTACATTCTTCTTCAGTGTCTTCTGGCCGTGATTTGCAGACTCCATTTCATCCCATTCCCCCTTATGTGCATTCTAGGCTGTGAGCGGGAGTCCAGCCTATCCATGTGGATTTATGTTTTTCTGGGGAATGTATTACGCGGAATAGGGGAGACTCCTGTTCAGCCTCTCGGGATCTCATACATAGATGATCACGCTTTGGAAGAAAATGCAGCGTTCTACATTGGTGAGGCGTGCTTACATACTGTATATATATATATATGTATATACATATTCAATGTGCAACCTACTGCTTGGGGAGATTGTTCACCTGGGAACAACAAAGCAGCAAGAGGGTATCAACTGCTCTAGTGTCTGCATTACTGTGTGTAAAAGCTCTATACATATGTATAGGGGACTAAAAGTGCCACTTGAAGGTCCACTACAGCTCTGTTTAACATGCTGTGGAGATCTGTGGAGAAAAGTAAGGGCAGTAACTTTCTTACTGGAGAAAAAGAAGCCAATCAGTCCTACTTCAGAATGAGTGTCCTTACTCACAGCCCTTGATTAATCATTTAGTACAGAGAATTTCTACACTAGATTTGTCTTAGGTTTTAGGTGTTAGTCTCTTTCATGATTAATTTACCAAGCTTCACTTGTGAATTTCATCCATTTATGGGAGGGATTGTGTGGTACTGTGTATGTTAAAATATAAGTCTTTTGATTTATGATGTAATAAACACTATAATATTCCTTTTCTTTTTTTTGCTGTTTGGCAGCGAGCCCATTCACGTGTCAAAGCAATCGCTGTTTTTGTCCCTCGTGTCAGGTTGCGTCCAGACGATATCGGTCATTGGTCCCGTGTTTGGTTACTTGCTGGGAGCTTTGTGTGCCAAGATATATGTGGACATTGGATTTGTCAACATGGGTGAGTACGATACTCCGCGTGCAGCGGTGCCAATCATCTCAAAATACTCCTGGCAAACCCCCTGTCTAGACAGCAGAGACAGGCTATTCAACTCTGTTCTTAGATATTCCGACTACGTAGTGCACACACGATTCCTGGAGATCAGGGTTGTGAGGTTTACAGCCCGCCATAGCTCAAGGTATTCCTAGAGGTATTTTTTTTTTGTTGTGTGTGTGTTTCTCTTGGGAAGATTTTTTTCCGGGCCAATTTGCCCTAACTAAGTTTTGATCAAGCGAATCATCACGTGCGGAGGCACTCTGATCCCCTGCGTTAACGGCAACATGTCACTTCAGACACGGCACATTCCATTCACAGAGATCACAGAGCACTCGGCAAACTCTGATCCCCAGTTAAATGTCATTTTCTGAAACCCCATCTTTTCACTTGATGCGATTATCTTCTTCAGAAAACATGATTAATTCCCCCCCTCTGGATGCAGCGGTTGATTATAACGCTCAGATCTGAGACTCCGAGAAGTGCCAATTCTGCCAGCTAATCTGACACCACAGTACTTGTTTAACATGTTGCTATAGCGAAGCCTTTGCTTGTTATGCACGGTATACAATAACAGTGAGTGCACTGACAGCCATGCTGGTCTCTTCTCCAGAGAGCATTACCATTGCACCGGGGGACGCACGCTGGGTGGGGGCCTGGTGGCTGGGGTACCTCATCGCGGGGCTCATCACCCTGCTCTCGGCCATCCCCTTCTGGTTCCTGCCCAGGTCGCTGCCCATGCCCGCGGGCAAACAGTCGGAAAAGAGCTCCCCCGAGCACGCCAACTCCATCAAGGAGCACAAGTACCAGGCAGACGAACCCGCCAGCTGCCTGGAGATGGCCAAAGGTAAAACCGGCGGACCTTGGCTACCTGGTCAAGAGTCAGTTGAAGGTCTCTGAAGGTTGCTGAATAGGGCGCCAAATCAGGCATCATGCACTCTAAAAAATGTTGGGTTAGATATAACCCAACCTGAACCCAGCTGCTGGTTAACTATTGGACCAACACCGCATTGAGTTATACTAACCCAATGCACTGGGTAGAAGATTAAACCCAGCAGGTTGGGTATGATTCTAACCCAAAACGCTGGGTTATATCAACACAACATTAGTCAGATTGTATTATGATGAAGGAAGGTCAGTGTAGGAATAACTGCAGAGAAAAAACATTGGCTACGACTCACTGATATGTTGATTGTGGATGACGTCATTAGGTTTTGCACGTGTGTTACAAACCGTATGTATTTGTGTGGAGGAGAAGTGTCCAGGGTTATCAGTACTGCTGTCCCAACTGCACTACACTGCATATCTACACAGTCACCATTTTATCCCTCCCCTGCTGTAAGCAAGCCTGATGGAAGTACATATAATTCGCTAAATCAGGAGCATTCAGCTAATAAAAAACTGATGTCACTGAGGTCAAGCTGGTCAGCGGAGCAGGGACGGATGGATAACATGTAGTGCTGGGCAGACAAAAGAGAGCTGAGATTAAGATGGACATGAATTTGAACACTTTAAATGTGTTATTATGTTATTGTCCATCTAAGTATAGCATTCTTACCATGTAACATTGTTTTTGCGCTTCTGTGCTGTGCTTGTTAAATGTGTCACAAAAATAGAATGAAAGAGCTCGTTTGTTTCATATAGTCTTTCAAAGTTTTGGAAAGAGTTTGGCAGTAGCCTAATTCTATAAGAACTAACAGTGTGTGTGTGTGTGTGTGTGTGTGTGTGTGTGTGTGTGTGTGTGTGTGTGTGTTTCAGACTTTGTGCCAACATTAAAGTCTCTTCTTGGAAATCCCGTGTACTTGTTGTATCTGTGCGTGACCATTATCCAGTTCAACTCCCTCATTGGCATGGTCACATACAAGCCTAAATACATAGAACAGCATTATGGACAGTCTGCCTCAACTGCCAACTTTTTGATGGGTATGTATTACTCACTGTTATAAAGAATATAAACAGTCTTCTGTATTTAAGTTAAATCAATACATTATGTTTAGTGCACACAGCCCTATAGTTTCATCCGGTATCAGCAAGCAGCAGCCTCTGGCAGCTGGTAGCTCTCTCTTTCCTGTATGTCTTTCTCATTTTTATTCAAGACTTTTATTTGATGAATTACTAAAGCATGGCACAAGGCCAGCTTTCATTGCATATGAAAGAGAATATCAAATGTTGAAGCACTAATGGAATTGGCACATAAAAGGTACGCTTGAATTGGCTACTAATGGACAGCCAGTGGAACATCATCCACTTTTTGGTGTCGAAAAAAAAATAGACCATCTGCCTGTGCTCGCCCATTGTATCATCAAAAGCGCCTCATCTCTGTGTGCTCAGCCTCATTACGGTGCTGCAGGAACGGGATTGGCTTTGGCCTGAATGGGTGGGTGACAGAGAGACATTTTTTTTTTGTTTCATCTTTTCCACATGCTCCTGCGGGCTATCAGGAATCATAAACATCCCCGCCGTGGCTTTGGGAATGTTCTCGGGAGGCGTGGTCATGAAGAAGTTCAAGCTGAGCATCATGGGAGCGGCCAAGTTTGCGCTGGGAACGTCGCTGTTGGGCTACTTCCTGTCCCTCTTCTTCCTGGCCATGGGCTGCGAGAATTCCAAAGTGGCCGGCATAACCGTCAACTACCAAGGGTACGACCTCAAGGCTGCATTTCAGCCCAAAAAATTGTGATTGTATCTCGCCCCTGATTGCATCATTTCACAGTGCGTCTGTATAATATGAAATGCCTTTCCTGACCGAATACAAAATAATTCAACAAATTGGAGAAGACCGATTTAATTCAATATTGATTGGAATTTCGTCGTTGTCACAGATGAGCAGACAGGGCAAAATGCACACGAGTCACACACAAGTAATGTTCTGTTTGTGTGTGTGTGTGTCTTTGTGTGTGTGTGTGTGTGTGTGTCTTTGTGTGTGTGTGTGTCTTTGTTCTTTGAAGTGTGGAGGGCCTCTCTTATCACGAGAGCGCACTGTATATGGACTGCAACAGGGACTGCCAGTGCTCGGGGAAGGACTGGGATCCCGTGTGTGGGGAGAACGGCATCACGTACATCTCTCCCTGTCTGGCCGGCTGCCGCTCGTCCAGTGGCTCAGGGAAGAGCACGGTCAGTGTGTGTTTACTTGGGCATGGGTACACGGACACACATACACACACACACACACCCTGTACATGTCAAATACTTATGTGTTTCACAGATACAGTATACATGCCAAACCAGACACTCACTCAAGCGGCGGATGACAGGGCTTTCATCTGCTTTGGCCATGACAACAGAAGCATGCATGTCACGTTGGAATTCAGATCCTTTAAGTGAAACCGCAGCAAGACGAGGTCCACGAGACGAGACGCAGTCGTGCTCTTTCGGATCCTGCTCCTTCCCAGGGCTCATGTTGTTTCCTAGATTCTTCACACAGCATCCAAACATTCCCTTGTCTCACACCCCTCCCTATCCTTCCTTTCTGTTCCCTTTTCTTCTTCATGCACTCACACACACACACACACACACACACACACACACACACACACACACACACACACACACACACACACACAGTCTTAAGGCACATTTGCAGTACTCAGTCTTACTCATCCAATGTTAGACTCCAGTCACAGCCGTGATTATTATGGTCAGATGAGTGTTGCGTTTAATGCAGCTTCCCCGTGACCTAAGATTCTTTCTTCCTCAGGCATAATGGGCCTTTTGTGGCTTGAGTTGTGTATGTGACGGATTACTTTAATTCTAGAATCCTTGGCAGTATATAGAGTGCGTAAGTGTGATGTCACGTTTCCGTAACAAGCAACATTTCTGTTCTAAACGAACGAAATTCACAACGTGAAATCCTATGCCAGATGATTGTTTTACAGAAAAAGCCACGTTTTTGCGCAAATTAATTTACGAATTGACATTGGTTGACATTAGCTATCTTTATGTAGTTATAGACTAGCCCAGCTTGTCGTTACATTATAAACGTTGTTACTAGAAGTAGTAGGCCTACACCACTTCTTTTAGTACACCAGAAGCATACATAAACGCCTTGACATGGTAGTGATTTTTTACCGCTTAAAATGAATTTATTATAACACGGTGAGGCAATAGAAAATGCCATTTGCAGGAAATTGCGTTACCGGGACAACGTGACAATTTCACTTACGCACTCAGTTGTGGACTTGTTTCTGAACAAGCACCATAGAATGCAGTCAATGCGGTGACAGTGTCTCTCCTCCCTCCGATTATTTAGTGATTTGCTGACTTGTTTTGACTTTCTTTGACTTTCTGTCTTCCTTCCTTTCTTTCTTCCCTCCTTCCATCCTTTCTTTCTTTCTCTCCTTCTCTGTTCCTTTCTTTCTCTCCATCTCTCAGATGTTTGACCAGTGCAGCTGTGTTGCCGCGGGGAATATGACGGCTCGAGTGGGCCTCTGTCCGAACCGGAAGGCCTGCGACCGCATCTTTCCCTACTTCCTGGCCCTGTCCGTGGTCACCTCCTTCATCATCTCGCTGGGTGGCACGCCAGGATACATGCTCCTCATCAGGTCCTGCTCTCTCCTTCAGCGCATCCGTTATTACATCTACAGTTAGAGGATAAAGCTTTCGGATGCTTTCACCTAAATCAAGCTTCATTAAGTTAGGACACCCTCTAGCAAGCATGTAGCTTCGGAAAGAAAACACAACATACTATTTCTAGTCAATCTGAGAGGGAGCACAAAGCAGACTGTGGAGATGAGCTGTAGGTGTGAGAGTCTAAGGTCCTTTTTGAGGATTTTTAAAGGGAAAGACACTCATGCTCTCATAGTTATAATCCTATTCCCCATGTTATCTTTGGTGTGAATTGTTAAATCCTCCTGTAAGAGTCACTATGATGAACAATGACCATATTCTGCCCCACACACACAATCTCCCATCCCCTTGCCTCAAGGCCTTTACTCTGTGCATGTTTCAACCTGCCATAGGTCAGTAGTCATGTGTGCCAGATTGAATTGACTACCATTTATTCTCAACAAGAACAAACTTTCAGAGTAGGCCCAAATCACATGGGGGCAGGGCCTTTTTTTCTTCCAAAGGGTTGGGGAGGGGAAGGGGGGGGGGGGGGTTATTGAATTATTTTCCTTTAAACACCACCGTCCTGGTGCAGAGTAAATTTGGGATGAAGAGGTCTTGTGTCTCTCTCCCTCGGTACGTTGTCTCCCCTCCCCATCTGCTGGAAAAGGGGAAAGCAGATTACAGACATCAACAAGCGACGAGTGCAACAACCCGGTTTTGTTAATATGATCTTTTCCCTTTCGTCTTCTCTCTCTCTCTCTCTCTCCCCCCCCCCCCCCCCCCCCCCCCCCCGTCATGGTCGTCGTAAATTCGTCAATTTCCCCGCCGCCACCGCATGCCTCGTTTGAGGGGAAGGTCACGACTCAGTCAGCGCTGACGTTTCACTGATTTTTTGGGCCGAGAGACTGCTGACTCGCACGGCGCCCCACGCGACCTGCCATTGGCTGGTTCAAAAGGTCTCACGCTGCGACTCAGCCACAGCGAGACACACATTGCTTCACTCACCTCGTGGGTTCTAACCCCCCCCCCCCCCCCCAACCCTCTCTGCTGCGAGGAGACTTGGAGCGTGCTCGAATCCATCAGCTTTTCTGAAAGCCCAATCAGCTGACCGGGAAGGAATGCGTCGGCCTGCGCTGGCCTCAAATTAGGTTACCTACAAGGCCAGAGGCAGCGCCCTTCTATCTCTCTTTGGGCTCATCTGTTCACGTGCGCGGTTCTTTCCCCCGGAGATGAGATGCAGTTTGTTGTTGAAATCGCACCACCTGTTTCTCACAAGAGGAGCATTCCACTGGTGTCCATGGTCATCAGAGAGGGCAGAGGCTAAAGGGGGACCAGAGTTGTTGCATTCTTTATGTGTGTGATCTGTGTGGTGTGTGTGTGTGTGTGTGCGCGTGTGCGTGCATGCGTGCTAGCGTGCGTGCATGCGTGTGTGTGATGTGTATGTGTGTGTGTGTGTGTGTGTGTATGATGTGTTGTGTTGTGTTGTGTGTTGTGCATGTGTATGTGTGTGTCTGACTGTGTATGTGTTTGTTGTGTGCTGTGTGTGTGTGTCTGTGCGTGTGTGTGTTGTGTGTGTGTATGTGCGTGTCTGTGCGTGTGTGTGTTGTGCGTGTGTGTTTGCACGTACGGTCTCATCGCACACTCATTTGCATTCAATGCAAAGCAGAGTGGACACCAAGGGCAGAGCTTAAGCACCTTTGAGAGAACCCCGGCTCGCCCCCCCGCCCCCCCGCCCCCCATCCCATCCCTTCAGTCCCAGCAGATGAGCGCTCTCTGAAAGATGTGTGATAGTGTACTGACATGGCATCCCCTCTGCAGCAGCCTGCCGCGCACCACCGTGCATGACAATGAGCCTCCTCTTCATCCTCACGGTGACACGGCGAAGGCGTGAGCTTGAGCTGCCTGAACTGTGTAGATATTAGGACAGAGGACGGAGGAACTCTACTGCCTGAACTGTGTAGATATTAGGACAGAGGACGGAGGAACTCTACTGCCGAACTGTGTAGATATTAGGACAGAGGACGGAGGAACTCTACTGCCTGGCTGGTTGATTGACTCATTTCAACTCAGTGCCTCTGTGCTGATGATGTGTGAGGGAAACGAAAGTTGTTTTTTGCTGCACTTACCTTTGGTCGCTCACACGTCTTTTTTCTTGTTCTGTTATTCTGGTGTAGGTGCATCAAGCCGCAGCTGAAATCGTTAGCGTTGGGGTTCCACACACTGGCCACAAGGACCCTGGGTGAGTTGATTACGCTTCCTGTAATCCCCCCGACAAACAAAAACACCGTCAACAAAACAAAAATGTTTTGCATAAACACATGGAATCTGCAGAATTTGCATGGAATTGTACAGAAGCTGTACTGTAGGTTGGGTAAAATGCTCCTCGTCTTGCAGCTGGCATCCCGGCACCGATATACTACGGAGCCATAATCGACACCACCTGCCTGAAATGGGGCCGGACGAGCTGTGGGGGGCGAGGAGCGTGCAGGATCTATGACACTGCAGCGTACAGGTACACAACGCATCTATTCACCTCAAAACAATTCACCTCAATTACTCTAGTATACCTACAAGTTAGTAACACGTTCATTTGTTTTAGAAATACATTGAATGTCATTGCTGTTTTAAAGCTAGCTAGAAACACTTTTTTTTTTTTTGGTTTTACTGGTGATAACATTTAACATTCATTGCTTAAAAATGATGTTTCTAGATGAAGGTGTAGGAAGGTTCTAGAAACAGGACAGAATTGCTGAAATAAATGGATCTTAGTGAAGGAGAAAGTGAAACGCATTCTCTAGCACTGTGTAATCAACAATCTGGGTCATAATTGAAATGACTGGATGTGGGCTATATATCTGTCAATGAAATCAATGGGCTCAGTGTGTGATGAGGGACATTCATGGTGGGACTTTCCTCACAAGTCGATGTCTTTGAACCTCTAATTGAATTTCATTGCAGCAACAACTGCAAAAAAAAGCAGTGCATCCTGTGGATGTATGCTAAAGAAACAAGACATTTGCCAAGTTTGTTTACTAATCTTTGACTGCACCATGTGCCTCATGTGATTGATACTGACCTGAATTCTCCCACCTCTGTGCTGTGGCTGTGTGGCTGTGTTGCTGTGTGGCTGTGCTGCTGTGTGGCTGGACCTCTGGGCATCCTGCTGCGGCTGCCCGGTGCTCTGTTGACCCTTGACCCTTGACCCTCGGCGGCTGTTCCCGCGCGCAGGACGGCGTACCTGGGGCTGACGCTGGGCCTGCGTGCCGTCTCCTTCCTGCTCTGCATCTGGGGCTTTGTGGTGCTCCGGCGGCACGTGCGGAGGCAGGAGCGCGGCGCGGTGACCAACGGCAGGGTGGCCGGCCCGGTAGCGGCCGGCGCCGACGAGCTGGAGGCCCTCAGGAAGGAGGAGACCGTCGGGGCGGCCGGCAGCGACCAGTCCCAACGGAACTCGGACTGCTACCCGGAGCGGGAGACGCGCCTGTGAGTCACCCCCCCCCCCCCCGTCTCTCTCCCCCCAACTCCCCACAGCACCACTACACCCCCCCCCCCACCTGCTCCGCTCCCTTTGAGCGGCACACCTTCCCAGACCACACCGACCGCAGGCCAGCAGAACAGGGAATCTTGGGCTTCATCCAACAGATTTCACACAGCAAAAAAACAAAAACTGAAACCATACAGTTGCATACACACTTATATATTTGTACTGGATCCATGTAGGTGTCGTGAAAGAGGCCATCCGTTTTTTTTGTTATTTTTTTTTTTTAACAAAGATGAAAAGAAAACTCATGAATGTCCATGCTGTTTTGAAAATGTAGCAATGAATGTTGATTTCAGGTGTTTTTTGGTTTGTTTGGTTTTTTGGTACTAAATTTTATGAACAATATAATATATATTATATGTTTTTGTCAATGGTCAATTGTATAAACAATCTTTTTTATAATATACACTAGTAAGAATTAAGGGTTTTGTCTGTATTTTTCTAGAAACCAGAACACAATATGCTGCCATTGTGAGTGAGGTTTGGCAGGGGATCATACAGTACGAGACTATGAATGGAAATGGGTCAGGTGAAGTGAAGGCCTAGCTATTGTGGGGATGTGTACGTTGGCCAAGACGTTCAAAAGCTGATCAACAAACAGTGCTGGGGGGTCTTGTACACAGGCATCCTCAGAATAGCCATGTTGATCTAAGATGTGGTGACCACCCTTTCATGTCTCTCAATCAGAGCCTGAATGTGAAACAATGGGCCAATGGACGCCTCCGATCAGTGCTCTCAGCGCTAGGAAAGCTTTTGTGTGTGTGTGTGTGTGTGTGTGTGTAGAACGCGCAGTCCTATCCACCCTTCACTTTGAAAACCACTCCTGGTTTCCTCTGGGCCGTGCCGTGGTTCCTGCCTGACTGTCCGTTTGTTTTCATTCCAGCAGGAGAGACATTTATGTGAAGTAGTCAGAGTCAACAAGCAATCAGTCATTCATCTCAGCCATCAGTAGACAGAGAAGGAGAGAGAGAGAGAGAGAGAGAGAGAGAGAGCACTTTTTCCCCCCAGAAAGGTCATCTCACTGCAAGACTGATAGTGTCCACACAGGGGCAGTGTTGGGTCACTCACAGCATATTTCTAATGAAGCACTACATTATGATCTCAGAGCACGGACTATGCATAATTACAAATGTTAAGTCAGATCATTACTTCTTATACGACTATTAATAGTACATATATACAGGTTCAACAAATGCCTAAGAAGTCGACCTCTGCACTGTGCGCTGATAACAGGTAGGCCTTGACTCTGAACAAATGTAGAGCAACAATGTTGAAGATCTCTTCGCAATCATTTGCCATTGCAGTTTTTTAAATGTTTGTATGGAATATATTGTCTTTCAAGACTACTGTGCTGCCATCAGAGAAGTGTTCTATTCTATGGACTTATTTCTCCTCCCTGACAATTGCAGTGAGGTATAACAATGTGGGCTTGTGCACAAAGATACTTATTTGCCTTCAAAGGTGCACAAGTGTATTATCATCTCTGGTGTTCAGTATGTGTGTGTGTGTGTGTGTGTGAGAGAGAGTGTATACTAGGATGTATGTGTTTGTATTTGTGTCTGGTCGCACATGTGCTCATGTGCCAAAAAGAAAAGAAAAATCAACAGTCTACTCTCAGGTTGGTCAATCACTTGTCCCGGAAAATTACAAATAATCGTACTTTTATATATAGCTGTATAGAGAAAAAAAAAAATGTTGATTTTTTTTCATTGTTAAAAATTTCTTTGGTATAGCAGATCTTTGGGAACTGCTGTTGATATTTTTCGCCACTTGAAGTTTACCAGTATGAACCAAGGATCTTTTGAGTCTTTCTGACTTGTGGAGCAATTAAAATGAACGGCATTTATTACTTGCTTTAAAAAATTAGAATGTACATAGTTTTATTTGCTCATTTATTTTTGTACAAAATTGTACAATTGTGAACATCCTGTGAATGTACATGATGCACAAATAAAGCGTTTATTATATCCTCCCTCTCTGACCTGCTTGTCTTCTTGCAGAAGGCTCCTCTTACTATGGTTATGGTTATGGTTATGGTTATTTAGCAGACGCCTTTGTCCAAAGCGACATACAAATAAATAACAAAAAAAATTTCATTAACAGTGAACAACTACAAAATAGGGAGAATAGCAATATTTATCAATAAAACAATCATTTTAAGCTCTAACCTAATGAGAAATAAAACAATGAAATGAGAATAGCAGTCAAATAAGTCACTCAGGTAATTATATAATAACAATAACTATAGCATGGTATTACTGAATAGAATAAAATAGAATATATACTTTTTTGATCCCGTGAGGGAAATTCGTTTCTCTGCATTTAACCCAATTTAACCGAATTAGTGAACACACACAGCACACAGTGAACACACAGTGAGGAGAATCACACATTAACCCGAAGCAGTGAGCTGCCTGCCCAACCAGCGGCGCTCGGGGAGCAGTGAGGGCTTAGGTGCCTTGCTCAAGAGCACTTCAGCCGTGGACTGGTCAGGGATAGAACCGGCAACCCTTCGATTCCAAGCCCGCAGCCCTAACCAGTAGGCCACGGCTGCCCCCGTGCTTGTGCACAAATCCAAACAAATCCAAACCAAAGACTAAAAACTGATAAATCATTTTCTTTTTTGTGAAACACTTTTAATAACAGTGGAGCTCATAAAACAGCAAATTATACAGCACAATGTAAATCCTTTACAGTTGTCATCAAGGCACTTTATCTTGGGAGGCGAGTTCCCCGTTTGCATTCACACTGGTCAGCATGCCCGTTGCTGACAGTATGACTGTTGTGCCCATGAGGCTTGGAGGATTTCAGTCTGGCTAAAGTCCGTTTTCACATTCTTCTACGGGGCAAACGTCGATCACAGTTGTCATTAAAGGGACACTTCACCGATTAGCATTAAGCTTTGTATCTTTAGAAAACCAGTCATGTTTTTGAATGGTCGTGCATCATTCCCTCAGTTTGCCTTGAGATGGGAGAAATACGGATTTCAATGAAACCCATGAATAGGACTTCCTGCTTTAAATGATGTAAAATTATGATTTTTACATCATTGAAAGCAGGAAGTCCAACATTGAAATCCGTATTTCTCCCATCTCAAGGCAAACTGAGGGAATGATGCACGACCATTCGAAAACATGACTGGTTTTCTAAAGATACAAAGCTTAATGCTAATCGGGGAAGTGTCCCTTTAAATCTGAAATGTCTACAGATGAACTGCCTCTAATCCATGCCAATGGCACGGGGAACAACTGCATGGCACACTCTTCCTAAGCTGTGCAATCAAACAGAGAGGGGGGGGGGGGGGGGGCATCAGTGGCACACCCACCTACCCTCTACACTGCTGATATCGATGAGGTATGGCTCCATGGGCACTGATAGCTACACAGTGACGGCTCTCAGTGTCTTTATGAATAGCTTCTTCTCTGAGCTGCTTTAATGTGGGACTGTGTCAAATATGCAATGTGCCCCACTCTTTAACCACACATGAACACAGTGGCTTTTTAAAAAAAGGAAAGAAATCACAAGAACGTTAACTTCATATTAAACGAACACACGCAAAAACTGGGCCATAATAACACACAACAAATGAGGCCTGGGTGGAACACTTAAGACTTAAAAGTGGAAAAAACAAACACATCGGTACAATCAACCTCAATCATTTTTTTTTTTTTTTGTCACCATGACATTCTACAGTATCTCTGAAAAAGGAAGGAAGTCCCTGAATGTGGTCAGAGAAACGAAAGCATAAGACAGCATGGTTTTTGCACCCCTAAAACACATCCCTCCCCCACCTAACAGTGATGCTGATTGGCTTCTCGCATGTACTGAAGCCAATGACATTAGGCTTCAACTGACACTAGATTTGGTTTCAAATGATTTGGGTTCTTTGACCGATTATAAACTGTGCCATCACTTCAAAATACAAGCAATTTGTCAAAGGTTTTGTCTATTTGTTGTCTTGTAAATACCTGACTACCTACAGTAGTCATAATCAATTGCCGATGGGTAGGTCTAAAAGGAGCCTGTTTCAGATGGTGTGAACAGTACAGTATGTGCCAGCTCCTCGCACATGACATACTGTAGGTAAAACATCTGGATAGGTGCACAGATGCCAAGTCAAACCTGGTGAAAACATGCGTTGTCCACACTACCGCCTGCATGGTGAGGGGTGGTGTCACATTTTTGGTTGCATGCAGTGCTCTGATATAGGCTGATGGAGAAGACAGGCGCTGGTGCACGACGATAGTTGCCTGGTGTTTTGGAATAATACTACACAACACTGAAAGATCCTAGTCGTCCTTCTTATCTCCACTTTGATTTTGATTCTGTACAGAGAGGAGCAAACAACAACCAAAAAAAGTATTACTCCTTGTGAATTCATTTTTTCAAAAGTAAAAAGTTAAAACGTTTTGAAATATGAACTACTGTGTATAACAATTTCTGTGCATATATAGCAGAATTAACATTTGCAACAGTGCCCACGCCCCTCCCTCCCCCTTCCCTTTGATCTCATTTACTAATGGCTAATGAATGTCAATCATGAAAGCAATCTGCTCAGTAGCGTGTTGATTCGAGCCATACCTGCAGTGTCTGGTGCTCCGATAGCAGGCGGTCGTACTCTCTGGTCAGGCCACCACTTTGCACCTTCATAGCCTCCAGGTCAGACTTGGACTTCTTTAATTCTGTGGACAGAGGGACAAGTGTTTGTGTCTGAGCATCAGTTTCATGCTGTCCTGCACAGTGGTCATGGTGGTCAGTGGTCATCATGGCTCATAATAAATAAACATATCCAAATTCAAACATGTGCTCCTAGCATGACCATACATGGACAATGGGTTCAGTGTGGAAGGTGGGCATTGACTCACCATCCTCTGAGTTCGTCAGGTTCTCTTTCAGTTTCTTCAGCTCTTCCCTCAACAGCTCATTTCCCTCAACAGTTGCCTTGTCTCCGTCTCCCTCTTCCAGGGCCTGGATATCAAGCAGCTTACTTTAAGCAAACTTCCTGGTGTCATTAGCTTGGTTTCCATCAAACACTTTGATGCACATTTTTACCATTACAGTAGGGAATTCTGACTGGAAACGCTTAAAATGTCCATTAAATCTTTCCAGTCAAATAAGAATTTAATTTGCTAGCCAGAGGTGAATTAACTCCCGCTTTGCCTGGTTAACTGGCATCAAATCTTTATTGCAATTGTATATTTTCTACCACTCACACTTTCATGCTGTTGAACTAAAGCTCTATTCAGCTCCACCCTTGTTTAGAATTTGCATTACACAGCAGATAGAAATGTGCACAGACTCACATTTCCTGTTGAGCAGAATTTCCATACATCTGCTTGGAATATGCGAAAGAGTTGGATGGAAAACTAGCTACAGTATTCTTAGTTGGTATAATTTAACTTTTAGTGTTTTCGCAAAGTATATCAAATGTTTTAACCATTCTCCCTTCACATCATTATCCCATTGGTATGCTAGTTGGTCTTATTGCCATTTGAAAATAAATCCAATTATTTTTAACAGCATATTATATTCAACAACCTTGTTCAGCGGCTTATCTGGGTGCGTGCTGTACCAAATGGAAACCTGTGGCTACAGCTTTCACATTCGGCTCCCCCCTCCACCACATCCTCTTGTACTACTGACCTTCTTCAGGACCTCGTTATCCTCCATGTATTTCTTCGCTGCCTGGTTGGCACTCTCCGCCTGGGCCTGCAGTGCTCCGGTGGTGTTCTTGGCAGTGGCCAGCTGGTTGATCAGGGTGATGACACGCCTCATGACTCTGCAATGATAAGAAGACACAGGTTACATGAAGACCAGCCATTCCATTAAAGGGACACTTCCCCGATTAGCATTAAGCTTTGTATCTTTAGAAAACCAGTCATGTTTTTGAATGGTCGTGCATCATTCCCTCAGTTTGCCTTGAGATGGGAGAAATACGGATTTCAGTGTTGGACTTCCTGCTTTCAATGATGTAAAAATCATAATTTTACATCATTGAAAGCAGGAAGCCCTACTCATGGGTTTCGTTGAAATACGTATTTCTCCAATCTCAAGGCAAACTGAGGGAATGATGCACGACCATTCAAAAACATGACTGGTTTTCTAAAGATACAAAGCTTAATGCTAATCGATGAAGTGTCCCTTTAAAGGTAGAATCCAAGATTCTGGCAAAAGGTTGTTCGTACTTGAGCTCAAGAGTCGATCAATTTACATCGATCCCTTTGGTGTTCCTTAAGGAACACGTTCATTGGCAGAAATTAGACTAGACTGGAAAGCAACTTCTCAGAACAGCATCCAATTAAACAAACGTAAGGGCTACAGAGATCCAGTGCATTTGACTCAGGTGGTGCTTTTAAACAGGATCTTCTCATCATGTAACACTTTGTGTCTCATACATCTTAACCCATGGTATATAAATCTCCTATGCGTATATTTGTTTGAGAAGTCCAAGTGTATGTACTGTATGTCAGAAGAGCAGAAGCTGAATTTCTGCATGATTGGACAAAAACGACATCTATTCATTCCTATTGGTAGGTGGTCATGGAAAACTTACAGCCAGAGGAAGAGTGAGAAGCCGGAGATGTAGAGATTCCTCTGGGCTCTGAACAGCTTCATGTGCATATGGTCGTACATGTTGGGGTTCAGTTTGGCATCTTTACCAGTCTCTGCGCCAGAGTACTTCTTTACCTCTCTCAAAGCATCTGTGCATAACAATGAGATTACAAACACATTAATCATCATACATCATCACTGTCATGTTGAGACATATTTATAAACCTAACCAGCAAAGCAACACTGCTCATTGACTTTGTATGTAATACCATTTTCAAAAATGAATCAACAACTACCATTTCACTTTCGAAACACAGACCTAGAAAGAGTACGATGAGGACTATTATCATGGTGAGGAAGCCTTTGTTCCAGAAAGGTGAGAGTTTGTCCCATATTTTTAGCTTGAAAATGCTTTGCCATCTGCAGGAGAAAATAGGTTGAGTATTTCTTCAATATGTATTTGTTATGTCAATGTGCCAGTAGTTAAATTGTATGTAGATCTAACACATTCCCTCCGTACCTTGTAGCAGAGATGAAAGGGATGCAGAGGAGAAGAAGGATCCCAATCTCCACATACAGGAAGGTGGCAACTGCAGTCCACTGAAGAGTCATTTGTTAGGCTGTACAAAACAAGAGCAGCACAAGATAGACGTTATGCTTAGAGAATAAGGACTCTAGTAGAAGGACAAAACCAGCCACCCAACGAGTGACGTCTGTGGTCACATAGGCGGATTTCATGTCGGGTACTTTCTGTAGGCTACTTTAGGAACACATGCTAAAATGAGCAGAGGTAACCTAAACCTCTTTCTTGAAGCAATGAATGGGTTGTTGTAACAGATAATCTCCTTACCACAATCTTTTCACAAACAAAGGTCAAGGCAAATTAAAATTATCAATATCATCATGTAAAATTACATTCCCGCCTCATATAATGAGGCACATACTGTAATCTCTAATCTAATTTATTCTAAGAATGAGAAACAAGCAAGCCAGAGTCAACCTCTCAACATGCGTTACATTAGCAGGCTAGCTAACGTCACTCTGCGAAGCCAAGTCATCCTTAGGCTACACATGAATTTGGTAGTAGCTAGGTTGGACAGTACATAACAAACCAGTTCACGTTAAGGCAAACGAAATTATTTCTACAGACAAGTACTACAAAGTAATTCTTCTAATACTAATACGCTGTAATCTAAACGTTAAAGAGTGTACGTTAGGTTCCTTCCTTCCTGGTAAATTAGCCAGCTAACGTGTTTACTTAGCAGTCGACTCTGCAAAAGTATCGTTATCAGTTTTTTTTTAACTAGCTGCTAATTTGCTTGCATATTAACGACCATTAGGTAGACTTCTATACTCACTGAAGTGGCTGGATAAAGACGTGACTGTTCGCTACCCTGATGAGGACTGTATGAAAGTTTAGACAGGGTTAGTGCTAGATCAGATCAGCCGGACGGACGGACAATGGGGCGGGCGTTCTATTAGATCAGATCCTCCAGGCAGACGAATGTTCCATGATACGCAACTGTGATTGGTGCTTTCGTTGTGAGGCAACGGATGACGTCCGTGCAAATATACCCGCCAAAAGAAGTATTTTTTCATGGGAAAATGTTAACGGCATCTCCGGTCCGATGATATCAACGAACGTTTCCTTCCCTAAGGTAAGATTTTCTCGTAACTAATAGCGTATTATCCTTAATAACTAACTGTTAGTTGTCATTGTATTATCCTTAATAGTATTAATAACAGCTAGTTATCCTTTATTATTCATTGCAGCATTAGCAGTATGCTCGGTGTCAACGGTAGCCTCATAACCTCATTTGCTAAATGTCTGCTAGCTGCTAAATGCAATGATGTATTTAGCGGTATCCCATATGCTAAATGTCTGCTAAATGCAATACACATCAGCTATTAGTGGGATGGGATATATAAACGACTTGTGGACATTGACATATTTATCTGATAGATATTAACGTCTGGATCAGGATGAATTTAGTATGGGCTTATGACAAACAATAAATGAGGACTGAGGTCTAGCTATGAGATAGAGATAGAGACTTCACACAGCAGAGTACATTTCCACATTCCTGGCCCATTCTGCATGAAAAAAATATCAACAAAGCTAAAAATCCATCTTAGTTCTCCAAATTTATTTATTATAGGCCTGCCACCTTGTGTGCTTTGCGCATTTTTTCAGCATGCACCCCCACTCTGCCAGTGAATTTGCCTTTTGGCCTTCCAGTGCACCCTCGTGGCAATGCCACTGGCTTGTTTGATGACACTCTGACCCTTTTCGTTTTCAGGTGGAGTGGCATCCCATCCTCATTGTTTGTGTGTGGTGAGATACCTATCAATAGGTCTTTCAATTTCATGGAAAGGTCCTCCAGGCAGTCTTGGTCCTCAGTGATATAAATTTTGTCCATGATCTGTTTAGTCAGATTTATGCATTCCTTCCTCAGGTTGGTCTTTCTTGCACGTCTGCGGGGAGGCAAAGGCAAACTGCAGTCTGGCATTTCAGAGGTGACGGGGGTCTCTGCAAAGAAAGCAAGAAATAATAATAAGGTATTATTATTTTCACCTAGCATTCTGTGGCACATGACAGTTAACAGTTACTTTCCTGGCTTTCACAGTGTAATACTCAGGTGTACATTTATGATATAGAATAGAATAGAGACTTTAAGTGCCACACAGCTATGTTGTTAGTGGTATTTTTTTGTAGTTGAGATATACAGCTTACCCTCAGAAGCAACTGGCTGACTGACAGCACTCAGACACTCAGACACACCAGTGGCAGGCATGCACATCTCATCCAAATTGAGGAGTGGATGTTCTCGGTACTCTTTACCTAGCTGCTGCCATGTCCAGCCAGGGACGTACTTGAAGACGGCACAAAAGTGCTTACAGGGCAACTTGTGCCGTCTCCAGTCATCACACTGGCATGATGGCAGGCTGTCTTCGTTTCCAAATGTCAGGTGGTAGGTCTTGCCCTTTTCAGTTTCACTCTGCACGTTGAAAACACCATCCCCCAAATTCACCACATGCCTCCCAGAGAGAGTGGTCTCCATTCGGCACATAATGTGCCGCACTAGATCCGTGGGTCTGTCACAGAGGAATGGTGGAACCATGGCATTATAACGTCTGTATGTCGAAGACGCCCTAACATTTCCCTCGATGTACCTTAGTGTAAAGCAACATTGTATGATTAGACTTTAGTGTGCATGGGCCATAGAGTAAAACTTACAGGTTCTAATATGGTTGGAATGAACTTACTTCCTGTGCAAGTCTGGTACATAGTTATTTACCACAATCTCCAGCATTTCAGAGAGTGTGCTGTCTTTATAACCCTCTAAATATTTGTGCTTGAACGTCTCATTTTGCCGTTCAACGCCATTGTTGGTGGTCATGGCAATTTTGAGGGTCTGTTCTTTGAAGACGGCAACCCATCTCTTTGGATGAACAAAAACAAATAGAACTGATGTCAATGCCAAATACAAATACAATTTCAGTAAATTAGTGCACTTGGGACCATCTGGGTGTTCTGATATGTAAGGTGTATGAGTGGTTGTGTTTGTGTAACAGATGCCAGCTAGCATAGATGTGCGTGTGAAATGTTAGTAAATCTGTTTTTTTTTCTTTCTGAAAGCACAGAAATGTCCCGCGAGATCTCACACGGAAGCATGGGAGCATTGCATTCTATAATCGTGGACTTTCCTTGTGAGGAGCTGGAAGGGGTAAGTGTTCATAACAGTCTTTTATAAATGTCAGGTTCGTGAACAACAAAAAAATACTTCTTCTACGGCTTAGTTGATGTACAGTATATTCATTCAGAAAAACATTTTTTTTTTTTTTTTCAATTTCCGCTTCACGAGTAGTGCTGGCATGAACCCGTGTGGGTGTGTGCTCGCTCGATAGTGTAGGACCCTAATTCCCAGGCTGATAATCATATGTGTACTCTTGATTAGATACTAAGTGTGGGCCTATTGTGGGCCTACTGTCATATGCTTGTCATATGTCCACAGAAGTTAACTTGGACCAGGACATGTAATGAAATGTATTGTTATGTCTTATCTGACCCTGACCCTGGGTATGCTTACCCTTGCCTCTGACAGCCAGGTGTCAGTGAACCAATTTTGGAGAGCATGGTTTTCTCTCCAATTACTGCTTTCTAACAGGACCTTCACTGCCTCCTCATATTCTTCCACTGTGTCAGCTTTGGCAATTGCTCTCATTTTTGCCAGTGTGTCGTCCCTGTCTGATACCTGATGGTCTTGCTTGCGAATCCACTCACCCCATGCCTTTTCCCTGTGGAAGTCGCACAGCAGTGCTTTGGTCCCTGAAGAGATAAATAGAACAGAAAAACACTGTCATCACACACGTCTTTGTCTTTAGACCCTGTTTCCCTATAATTGCTTCCTTCATGATTTGTCCTTTCTGGTCTGATTGGACATAATCAAAAGAATTTCTCAAAACTTGTAACATAGGCTAATCTGATAACTGTAGGATTAAGTTTTGGACAACTTGTACACAACATAAACAATTTTATTTTCCACTCCATTTAAAGTTGTGGCGATATTGCTAAGTAGGTTTTAGGGTGTAACATGTAGACAGATCATGTAAAGTAGCCTAAATCATATGTCTTTGGAATGGTTGTGAGGAGTACATGTCATTTAATGTATTATAAGCCATATTCCACCCTTCTGTGTGCTTGATAACACCATCTGCCAGGTGGGCGTGACCGTTTGCATTGACGGACACTTAATTGAGTAGTGGTAGTTTTTAGGGTGTAACATGTAGACAGATCATGTAAAGTAGCCTAAATCATATGTCTTTGGAATGGTTGTGAGGAGTACATGTCATTTAATGTATTATAAGCCATATTCCACCCTTCTGTGTGCTTGATAACACCATCTGCCAGGTGGGCGTGACCGTTTGCATTGACGGACACTTAATTGAGTAGTGGTAGTTTTTAGGGTGTAACATGTAGACAGATCATGTAAAGTAGCCTAAATCATATGTCTTTGGAATGGTTGTGAGGAGTACATGTCATTTAATGTATTATAAGCCATATTCCACCCTTCTGTGTGCTTGATAACACCATCTGCCAGGTGGGCGTGACCGTTTGCATTGACGGACACTTAATTGAGTAGTGGTAGTTTTTAGGGTGTAACATGTAGACAGATCATGTAAAGTAGCCTAAATCATATGTCTTTGGAATGGTTGTGAGGAGTACATGTCATTTAATGTATTATAAGCCATATTCCACCCTTCTGTGTGCTTGATAACACCATCTGCCAGGTGGGCGTGAACGTTTGCATTGACGGACACTTAATTGAGTAGTGGTAGTTTTTAGGGTGTAACATGTAGACAGATCATGTAAAGTAGCCTAAATCATATGTCTTTGGAATGGTTGTGAGGAGTACATGTCATTTAATGTATTATAAGCCATATTCCACCCTTCTGTGTGCTTGATAACACCATCTGCCAGGTGGGCGTGAACGTTTGCATTGACGGACACTTAATTGAGTAGTGGTAGTTTTTAGGGTGTAACATGTAGACAGATCATGTATCTGCTCCTTTATGCAAGGAGGAACAGTAGGAGCCCTGCTAGAGCCCTTCAGAATGACCTCCAGCCGGTCACTGGTGTGAATGTCTCTAGCCACACTGTCAGAAACAGACTTCATCAACGTGGCCCATATCTATCCATCTATCTATATCTATCTCTCTCTCTCATATACACACGTGGACAACAGATAAAGGAGGAAATAGAATATTAATATTATTTTATTCAAAATACGTTGTGCAGGTGTACACACCACCTTATACGAAGCAATGTACTTGGAAAAAAACAAAACGCTAATCTTTTCTCCGTAGAAATCGCCATTTTAGGGATATTATTCAACTATTGTCGCTAGATTCACGCTATTCATTGAGTCTGTCAGAGTCTTCCGGTCACGTAGAGCCCTTAGATGTATTTGTACGATAGATACTTCCTGATTTATGAGCCCTCCAAAGAAGATTTTGGCGTTAAGAGCTTCTTAATGTGTTTGGGAAACGCGGCCAATGCATGTTCTTGAGATAATGAAAATCCTCATTTTGGAGATCTGAACCAGATACTGTTGATACCAAATATGTTTTTGCTCTACTTGGTTTCACCGTTGACCCTTTTCTAGGCTAATTTGCTCTGACTGTTATGATCATTTACACAATACACATACAGATGCACAATAAAAAAAAAGGGGTTTTTTTTCATCAGCCATGCACATGTAATGTTTGTATTGTACTTGCTAAAACCATTAGCCTGAAAACAAATGTTACAGTTTTTTACAATCACCTCGCTACTAATTTCAGAGCCTTGATGTCATTTTTCAAAACTCTAGACACAAAACGCAAAACCGTTATCACTTGTAACACAGGCTGCCTAATGTTCAAAACATTGAATTGTGCATTCACATCTTCAGAGATCTTGCACTTGCACAATCATTGGTTCAAAAAATAAATTTACTGTGAAATACCACTGAAGCATAACTATAGATCACCCGCACACAAGCAACCGATAGTTTCACTGTGTCATTGTTCGTACAATCATTAGATATTGCAGAACAAAATAGGTGATACAGGTTTCATTATGGTACTACATGTACGGAACAGTAAACACATCTCTGTAAAAGTACTGCAGTAGTAGAGAGAATACTACAGACACAGTGGAATCATTGAACAAAGTTTGTAGTACAGTATATAGATGCAAAACACTACAGTACAATCACAACATAGGTTTATTTGAATTAAAGTAAAAATAATTAGCTATGACATAGAAAAGAAAAGAAAGTCTGATTAAAGTATAAAATATTAAAAATATATGTTTTATTTTATATAATTCAACATGGAGGATTGTGTGTCTGTTTCCATTCAGCTGCATTAAGATTAATGCAACAGTCACTTATCATTTTGAGCAGTTGTATCAATTGATAGTTAGATCTTTGTAAGGAAATGAATAGACGCTCATTTGAAATGTAATGTGTGACTTGCCTTTTGAAATAGTAGTACTTTGATGTTAAGTTGTATCATATTGAACAGGTGAGTTTTGTTGAATGACCAAATGATCTAAGTTGTATGTGTATTGTATCCAAGCAATTGAGAAAAGGGTTAGAGATTTTGATCATTGGTTGTGAGTTTTGTATCTAGAGTTGTGAAAAATTACATCAAGGTTCTGAAAATAGTAACAAAGTGATTGTAAATTTCATAATTTCACTGTATATTTCATATTACATGGTCCCCTTCCTCCCTTTTGTGTTTTCTCCAGATATGAAGCATACTTGTCCAGCACTGTCACTCCAGCAGGTTGGTCCACTCCTTCTTACCTTTCCTGACTCACCTCAAGGACCTTCAGCATCCAAGTACTTGGTTTTGGTAACCCCCCCCCCCCCCCCCCCAATTAAACAATAATCATACAGCATCTGTGAGGCTGACATGGCAGCTTGCTTGCCAACATCAAGTGTGTTATTTGTGTTGGGAAATTTGGTGTAGTGAATGTTGCTCATTGTGTCCACGTTTGCTTATGTCATTTCAGAACCACACACACACATACACTCCCCCACACACATATGTATGAAATATATTTGCAAATAACAGTCTTGAGTGAAGTGACCCCCCTGTGTATTGCTAAATTGAGTACAAAGTAAAGTGAAGCAACCTCAGACTGACTCCTGTTATATATGCTCTGACCTGAATTATACAGTCCTACCCAAACCCTGCCTACAGGAGTACCATTTATCAGAATTAAATATGCCTTTTAGAAATTGATGTGTACCAGCTGTCATGACTCATTGGTCTCAATCGTTTTCATGTATCGATAAAGCAACTTTTCAGTTTTATCTGTGTATTGCGTTTGTGTATTTAGAAAATGCTGTCATTGGTACATGGCTGTTTTCCAGTATTTTCAAACCTACCTTCAAAAACTGACTCCACTGCCTTGATTTCAGGCAGGCTGTAGTCCACCATGAAGTGGGCTGGTTTCCAGCCTGAGTTCCACGACCTGAACACCTCTAACCCCTCTTTGATGGCGACTGTGGTCTCCTCCTGCACCACCATCACTCCAACAACTACAAAGCAGACATTTGTGCGGACACACAGGAAAAAGAGGGGGAGTGCGTATCGGGTTGTTCGATACGTGGCATCAAAAAGGCAGATGTCGGTCCCATACAGAAGTAGTAGCCTCCTCTGCCATGCTGTTTGATGGCAGAGGAGGAAGGATGTGCCTTCTGTGTGGAGGCGTAAATGGAACTGATCTTCCGGACTTTCAGCACGCCATTTTTGAAACAAGGCCTGCAAACAGGTACAAGTACATGTTGTCATTCAGTTCTATAACTTCATGGACAGAGACGTTTTACCAGGGCAAGTTTGACAGAGCCACTCACCTCCAGGTTCACTTGATCTATCTTTGACAACCGAGTCTGATCTCTGGCCCTAGCCATGATGTTTCTGAGGTCTTTGTCCGAGGGGAAGTACCGGCGTCTGGAGGGGGCTGGTGGGCTGGTTCCCCTAAAAAGCTCTGCCCTCACATATTGCATAAGGTGCCTCTTAACCTCACTCAGCTTCCTCACACCCTGTTTGGTGAGCTCTGCCACTCGCTGTTCTACCCTGATGTCAACAGGCTCACGGATTGATGCCTCCTTTAAAGTGTCACATTTGTGGTTTTAGTATCAAAGTTTCATAAATAAAAGATTTTGTTATGTTTTGGCTACTGTGTGATCACTGTATTCTTACCATATCGCTCATTGCATGGCCAACATGTGCAGTTGGTTGTGTGACTGCGTACCATGTTTGCCACACAACCGGATCTCTCTCCAAAGACCTTCTAAGGAGTTTGGAGGCAGCTTTCCTACTCCGTTCCCTATTGTCATCCACCTAGCATATGTATACACAGTATAGCAGTAATCACAAGGAAAATATTTTTGAGTGATCTTATGCAAACTAAAATAGACATACACTATATTGGCAAAAGTATAGGGTCACCTGCCTTGACCCCCATATGAACATAGGGACTTCTAGAAGAATGGCCAAAAAATCCCATAAACACAGTGCATTTGTGAAATCACACACTGATGTTGGACCCCTAAAGAAGAGTTGAAGCTGTTATAACTACAAAGGGTGGACCCTTAATCCATAGGGTCTAATATGACATTGGTCCACCCTTTGTAGTTATAACAGCTTCAACTCTTCAACTCTTCTTCAAGATGTGACTGAAGTTCATATGGGGGTCAAGGCAGGTGAGCCTGTACTTTTGCCAATATAGTGTATGTCTATTTTAGTTTTTTTGGTGTATGACTCTTGACATCCCTCATGACTAACAGTTTGTTAGACCAACCTTGTATTTAGGGAACAGTGCTAGCTTGGTGATGCTTATGGCAGCTGGACACCCCACCTTTTTGGTGTCTTGCCAGAGAGACCTCTGGCTGCCAAAGCTGTGGTCGACCATCTGCATTGATGAGTAAAAATGCGAGAAGATGGAATGATAACTTTTTGTTTTTAATCAGAATCAGCTTTATTGGCCAGTTTTGCGCAAACAAACAAGAAATTTCACTCTGGTTAATCTTTGCTCTCAAGTACAACACTCAACAACATAAAAATAATAATAAATAAAAATAAAATTGCAGAAAAGTAAGATTAGCAATGTAAAGGCAGTAAGGCTATGTATAAGAACAAAATAGACACTACAGGTGGTACAGGGTGTAGGCCTAATGCAATTGTCCAAGTGCGGCCTTATGTCCTGTCAAGGTAACCATGGCCGTGGATACCTCAACAGGCACAGGGAAGATGCAATATACAATTGAATAGAGGGTGGGAGTAGTGCAATATCGGTGTAGGCTGAGGTTTAAGATTGATTTCATAGATGAGCAGAACACATTGACTGTTCGGTGTAAGGGGTGGATGTTATTGCTAAGAGTTTAACAAAGTGACTGCCAGGTGAAATAAATAACAATTTAGTTTAAATGTATATATATATATATATATATATATATATTTCATTGTTGACTGTGAAGTGTCACTGTTGGGAGGAGGGAGAGACTTTCGCACTCATACTGTAGCCTACACACAAACGCGCGCAGACCGGGAAAACAGTATGTAGGCTAGCTTTGAGACACTCGCGCACGCATAGGTTACACGCATAGGTTACACATAATACGTAGCCTACACAGACAGGGAAATTTAGATGATAGTGTAGCCTATGCTACGGCTGGCTACTCACCATCTTTTTTGACTTCTCCTCCACATATTTCTTCTTTTGTGCCACGCAGAGGTCTTTGCCTTGGTGGCACACGAGTCTTTTAGACCCCACAAACATGAACGGGGTACCTGTATAATGAATGGCTGGCCTGTCAGAGGTGCCAGACCATTGCCAGTACACCCGGCTGACAGGTAAGGGTGACCACTCTGTATAACAACAAACACTGCTTGTCAAACGTCTTTCGAAATCGATTCGACTCATTTGTGGGTTAGGCCTATCAAGACTAACATTAGTTAAGATCATATGGTTACGATGGGCTAGTCTACGAGACTGTCTTTAACAACAACCAGCCGTCCCCATTCACTTTATCGCATTATAGGCTACATTTTGTTTACCTTTGTCGTTGAAATTGCGATCCACGGAGTAAGTTATGTATCTACTTTTGGACTCTTCCTCCAGTCCATTTATAAACCTCTCCACGTCAGCAAAGTTAAACGTATTCATGTTTTATCACTTTCAAAAACGCTGTCACAAGTCACATCAGCTGTCTTTCGCGCCGGTGTTTTAAAGTTAAGCGCATAGGTGCGCCCGCCCAGAACGTCCTACGACCGTCCAGCTGCAGCCTAGAATGTCCGCCCCAGCCCAGAACGTCCGCCCCATAGTAGAACAGAACGTAAGCCCCATAGTAAAACAGAACGTAAGCCGACGTACGCCCCATTCTAGAATCCCATTGTCCGTCCGTCCGGCTGATCTGATCTAGCACTAACCTTTAGACAGGGGTTTGCTTTCTGTTATTCACCACTTCCTGTTTCACCATTCCATAATAATCACGTCACTAGGTTGCCAAGTGGCCAAATTTCGGTCACTTTTAGACTGGATGATGAAACGATTTGCAATATATTTTCTACCCACAGGTAAACATGTTTAGTTTCTGGAACTTTCTTACATTTGAAACTGAAAGTATGTAAACACTGACACATTTGTCTTATACTGTTTACATTTGAACACTTGTTGCAAACCCACCAATAAATAAAACCCACCAAACCACAGATCACTTTGTTACATGAGTTGAAGATAAAGTGAACTCTTACAAGGCACACATTTGCAAAGTTTTGCAAAAGTACACTGCACAACACATTTGTACATATAACCTTTTAATAAAATTATACATTTTAAAACAGTTCAGAATGAAAAAATAAAGCAAAGTGAAAATAAAGCCTCTTTAGTCATCTTCCCCTAGTTTATGCTGAGCCATAAGTATTGTTGAGGTAGTCAATAACTGCTGAGGTACTCGAGAGGGTGTTGAACACCTTCCTCTCAGGCTGGGAGGTAATCCGCTCCAGCATGTAGATGAGGTGATGGTGGAAGCAGGTAAATGGAGTCCCATGCTCAAGAGCAATGTCCACCCAGTCCCAGATACACTCCAGTGGCGTGTCTTCATACCCGGCAAACATAGCTGGATTGGCCAGCAACCCCCGAGCAGCCATCACTCCTACCAAATATAAATACAAAGCGTAAATAAATAGTAGAGCAATACATACAGTGCAAACAATTCATAACACAGAAAACATGCACATTTGTATAGCTATACCATCAACTGAACCATGGATCTGACACGTCATTACCCTCCTGTCCACAGCTTTCTGGTATCAGAACAAGGTGTGTGTTTAAAAAACTGTATATTAAAAAAAAAAAAATGACGCTGACTGTGACACTACTGCAGATACTCATATCTGTGGCATTTATACTCACCTGCCAACACTATGTCTAAGTCTACCTTAAAGTCTACCTCAAACATTTACAGACTGTTGCTTTACGTTTCAAATGTGCTCACCATCAACTCCAGTTAGTTGATGAATCGACTCCACATCCCGGGGACTCTTGATGTCTCCATTGGCAATGACTGGGATGGACAGGCTGTCCTTGATGGTCTTTATGGCATCATAGTGGACAGGCTGGTGGCACTCGTCGGATGTCCGTCCGTGCACGGTGATCCACGAGACCCCTGCCGACTCCGCTTTCTGACACAGGTCTACGGTCTTCCTTATGTCCTTGTGGATCCTAGAAAGATAAAGAATCCCTGTAACCCAACTGATAGAACGAGGTGCCAAGTACACCATGGTCATTGGTTTGATACTCAGGGTTAGAGCAGTCTTTAGAGATGAAAAGTGTGTCTACTATATTGTAACTACTGTGGATGAAATCCATCTGCTGAGCGAATGAATGTAAACATGAAAATAAATGAATGGAAAATACAATGGCTGCATATTCTGATAATCTGAAGGATGCACTCTTTTACTTTTCAGGGTTATTTCAGCAAGCTTCCAGTAAGACCTGGAAGATGGAGGATACAGTGGGACTAACAAAATATGAACATTACAAGAGTTAAAGTTAACAGTTTAAAAGGATGAATATATCTTAAATGACATCTGAACAGCTAAGATGGCAAAGTCTCACCTGATTTTAATGGACACCGCATAGTTGGGGTTTTCGATTTTGTTTCGGACTTGTCGCACCATATCTTTCACGATGTCTGGTTTGTTGATCAGACAGGCTCCATAACCCTCTGACATTGCCCATCTGCAAAAACATATTAGAACAGATGGAGGACGGATACAAGACCCGCCTGTAAACACAGCCACACCTACAGGGCTGGACCGGCAATCTGAGCACTCTGAAAAAGTCCAGAATGGCCATCTATCCAGCGGCCGTAGGTCAAAATAAATTCATATGCAGGAAATATCTCACTAATAACAATCATGCCTTTTTTCACACTCCTTTCATCTTTGCTTTCTTTGATTTCCTGATTTCTCTCCTGATTTTTAAATTAAGCTGACAACGAGACCTGTGCATTAACACAGCCAGGTAAGCAGGCTCTTAGCCAGCTATGAGGTCACCTTTTTTAACATGCAGGCACATGTCATAAGCTATATAGATCGAGATCGGACTGACAGTTTTGAATATGATACTTTCACTGGCATTGTGAGACTGTATCAGGGCAGACTGCTAATGTGTGTGTGTGTGTGTCTGTGTATGTGTGTGTGTGTATGGTACTGTAGTGGCCATATTTGGAAGAAAGTCAAGACCATTTTTTAGTCCCAGTTCGTCCCTGCACATTTAAAAAGCACATCTGTTGCCTCTGTCCATCAGCATTAAGGCTATTTTTGTCCAAATGTCCTGTCCAGTTTCATGATGAATCCTGGAATCAAGGTTATACACTACCTCTGAGGACAACCACAATTCAAGTCCACTCCATCAGAGAAAGGTGCAACAACACAGGCGGCATCTGCCAGCGTCTGGGCGTCTTTGGCGGCGAACTGCACAATTAGGGGCCGATCAGCTGCAGGACCGAAAGAAAAAAGACTTACTATCTGCGGTGGTCAGTATCAATGCATAAGTTACATCTGCGACAAAGCATAACATCATGGCCTTACCCCTATTTGTGGTGAATTCACTGTCCCTGGCTTTCACAGAGCGCATGAAGTCTGATGCCACAATCATCGGAGTGAAACATACATCACAGTCATACTTCCTCACCAGGCATCTGAAAGCTAACCTGTAAAATAAATAAATGATGGCACTGTCGGTATCGTGATCAGGCACTCCAGAATAAAAGCAACATGCTATTTGCTTAACTTACTTTGAATAACGAACCATAGGCGCACACACTTTCAAGACTTTACCAGTCTCAAACATGTCCATGATGTTGGTGGGTCTATCCATTTTGCTACAGCGTCACCAGGTTTACAGACGATTCCTTAATAAGTCATGTCGATATCCATTTAGCGTGGCAGTTTCAGCTACTAGCAGTTGGCTAGTTAGGCAATTGCACATATATCTTGCTGAGTGAAGACAAGCATTCACAATACATCAATTCAAGTAAGTAAAAACACTACCAATTGCTTAAAAAACCGTTTTAGTCCTTACTGCGACTAGAGCAAAACACACTTCCTACTGAAGCATGCTTTGCTTTAGTGGGCGTGACCTAACCTTTGACCTTTGTATCTTGTAAATGTATTAAATATTATAACGTTGTTTTAAACGTACATATGAAATCACATGTGATGTTTACTCTCATATGAGATTCTATTCAAACCAGAAAACAAAACAAAAAAGTCTCAAGAAAAAAAAAAAACATTACCGAAGTCATGTCGCGACAGTTTGACGTCACTCTGACGACGTGGAAGACATGGAAGCTAGTGGGGAGTCTGCTGTGAAATCACTTTTAAGTGATGGTATTTTGATTATTCTGACTTATTTTGTCGTTGGATTACATACCTCTCACTATAGAATTTGACCTAGGCTTGTGCATGTTGTATTTGACGAACATTATCCTCTTAATTGTTCATGGTGTTAGGATGTGACAGTCTGTCAGTGAGCTGGCTAGCAAGCTCAGTACAAGATAGTGATGTTGTTCAATTTGTACCCTGCCTGATTTTAAACTTTAGTAAATTAGATACACCCTAACACTCTCTTAATATAACAGTAAGTGTTGTGCAATCACTGTTTTCTGTCTGTGACGATCTCATCGTATCTTTAGTAATCGAAGCTGTTCATTTCCTATGTCTGAGGCAAAAGATAATGTTATTGTTTGTAGAATGCTACGCGGATTTCTTGAAGGAGGATTTTGATGTGAAGACGTATACAGCTCAAGCTATTCACCATGCAGTCATTGCCGAACAACTGGCTAAACTGGCCGAAGGAATCAGTCAGCTGGACAAAGAGTTGCACTGTCAGGTAAGCTTAACATGCTTGCTCCATGCTGTTCGTTCGACCTGTTACCACCTAACATCACTGGCGTTGAGATCCATACAAAGTTGTTGTGTCGGAAATATAAAGATTATCTCGACCCCTAAACATTATCTTTGTAAAATGACGATCCCATAAAGCTCATGTTTCTATGCATCTTGATTTGTGTGTCACACTCATGGAAGAAAGAAGCCTTGATATAATGTTTGTCAGGATGTAATTTGCTAATGCTTAGGATATGTGAATTCCCTCTAGGTGGTTGCCAGACATGAGGACCTTTTGGCTCAGGCAACCGGCATTGAATCACTGGAAGGTAAGTTGGCCAATTGCTTCATTATAATTTAACAGTGTACCATTTCTCACAGACCTGATTCTAGGTGAATTAATTGCCAAGTCATTTTAGATTTAGCAGTCAAGTACAAGTATGGCTATTTTGTCCGGATGTGTCCAAAGAACAAGGTTCCTTTGGGTCACAGAATTTCTGGAATATAATGGAATAAAAAAGGTGACATGAAAAGTCAGGGGATTTAGGTCATGGAATATCAGTTTATAGCAAAGCAGAGCTCTGTTCTAGAATCTTTGGTTTATATTAGCATGTTCAAAATGTAGTTTTCATCGATCAAAAATAGTATTTCCCATTCAATATCATTCTTTTCATGGGTACATTTACACACTTGTCGTAATACTGTGGCCAGTTTATGTCTGTTCAAAATAAAGGCAAATGTTGTTTTTTTTCCATACAGTAAAGGTAATGGAAATTCTAATTTTTAGTCTTTGAAAGTCAGGGAAATGTCTGCTCGTTTTCCATTAGAGTGGGAACGCTGAAAGAAGCAGTTTCACATAGGAGCCAGAAGGAGGCACTGTAGTCACAGTAATAGTAGCGCCCAATATAGGGCGCTAAGTAATAGTAGAGCCGAATGTACAGCTCTGAGGAAGAGCACAGCCCATTTACACATCATAGTAACAGACCACAGTGGCGTTGTGGAGAGGCCTCTTGTATGCCCCAAGCCCCACAGCCAACACATTCATGTGGACTTTTGCACATATGAATATTTGTAGGAAATGTCATATTTACATCCAAGAAAAAATCCTTTAGCTGTTTTATAATGTTGTATGCACACTATATCGAGTGTTGGAAATATCTGCAGTTACTACCATGGAGAATAAAGCTATACCATAAGTCCCAATGGTGCAATCAAAATGACTTTACACCTTTTCTACCAAAATGATATGACTAGTCTCAAGACAAGCCTCATTATTTGTTGTCGATCTCACAGGTGTCCTGCAAATGATGCAGACGAGGATTGCTGCACTGCAGAGCGCGGTGGACAGGTAGGTGGCACCACCTAACAAGTGACTGACAGACTGTCCAGACTTCTGAATTCCTTTGACATGTTTCCTAAAGTACTCCCATCTCAACTGCCTATTTTCTTCTGTAGGATAAGGACCAAAATTGTTGACCCCTATAATAAGATAGTGGCCCGCACAGCACAGCTGGCAAGATTACAGGTATGTTTTTGTCCCCCTGACACACACACACACACACACACACACACACACACACACGCACGCACACACTCCACACTCCACACTCCACACTCCACACTCCACCTTCTGTATGAAGTCTCATCATATCAGTGTTGGTGTGTGTTCAGTGCCACTGTGTGTGAGTGTGGTGAGTAGGGGGGCGGGATTGCCACTCCACCGCCTCATTATATCTCTATCTCACCTCATTCCATCCGTCTGACGGCACCAGTGCTCCAGCGCACGGAGTGGATTTCCATCTTTATTGGATAGACATCTAAAGGAAGATGTACTGCTTATTTGTATGTGGATGGAATCTATCTGTTCTTTGCTGTTTCTATAATAGTCTTTGGAAGTGTGTGTGTGTGTGTGTGTGTGTGTCTGTGTCTGTGTCTGTGTCTGTCTGTGTGTCTGTGTGTTTTATGCCTCCATGTTTTTTTTTTTTTTTAAAAAAACCCTCAAAGGCACACATTGGCATCCCAAACTGAAATTAGCTAGCTATGCCTTCAACGATGGTGGAAACACATATCAAGGTTATTGTTCCTGCAGCAAATATGTGTGTACAAGGTGTGGACCATCATTTTCCAACCTTGGGGTCAGAACTCTACGTGGGGTCGCCTGAAATTCAGGTGGGGTTGGCTGAGATACTGGGTATCTTACAATTGACCAGTACATCACATAAACAATATACACAAATTAAGTAAAAAACAAATATAAAACCCCCCCTGATATCCAAGTTAAATGATGGATCCTTTGTTACAATCTAGCTAAGCAAAAACTGCACTTAGACAGCCAGCATGAGATGTTTGATTGACGAAGTTATGCTCAATCAATGTTTGAAACAAAATAGCAAAACAACCAGACGTGCAAGGCATTTGGGAAGAAAATTAAAGTACTGGTCTCACGTCAGAGATGAGTTGCACTCGCTACATGTGAACGACTGGGGTCGCCAACATTTTGTGACATCAAAATAGGGTCACTCACTTGCCAAAAAAGGTTGGGATAGGCTTTATAGATGCTACATTCTATTCCAATTCTCTTTTATGTCCGAGTCTCAGTTGTCACTCAATTTGAATGATTTTTGACATGTGGATAATATTTCATTCGAAACATTTCATCATACGCTCAACGTAACCGCGTAGTAAACACGTTGAGATGGATGCATACATCCTGTCATTACTAATCATGACAGTTATTATCCCAAGAAATCACAGTGTCACATCAACCTCATCAGCAGCTGTCATCACCGCTTTCATGATGTTACGTGGTGTGACATGCGATCTCACATGCTAATTAGTCGCCATAGCATCACAGATCATGACAGCTGCCGTGATAATGAACAATAATAGTAACATGACACCGTTACATAATCGGTAATAATCGTTTAGTGTTATGACAGTTCAGTGCGTCTTCTGCGACAAGCTAATACGGGTCAAATCTGCGAACAGCTTGTGTGTGTTTTACAAGTAGAGGTTCTACTTGCCGACATGATGTGTTAGATCATTTGCAATGATGGGATCTTATGCGTTTGAAATAGCTTTTATCCGTGGCGCTGATGTCTCTCACCCATGGCAGAAGATTTTAAGTTTGATCCTTTCTTCACCCCTGTGTGGTATGTGCCGAGCACTCAGCAGAGTGGCACTCATCTTCAGTTGGCGGGATGGGAGGAGGGCATTGCTCTGCCTCTCCACAACAAAGCGAACCTGCTGAGAGAGTGCGTGTAAAGGTGATTTGAGCCATCTGTTCTCCCCTGTCTGGTCCTCCAATAATCATTACGCCAGCGTCATATCAAAAGCGCTGCGCTGCAATCTGCAGCCAATCCCGCCGAGGGCTTTGATCACCTTTCCAGGCAGCCGCTTGCTCTGCCCACCACCCCCCGCCGACCCCTCAGCCGATCCGCCGACCACGGAATGACATCACTGCCAGGCGCGTCCGGCACACACACGTGCCAGCGCCGTGCCCCCAGCCGCACCCATTTAGAGTTGCCGATCGATAAAAGCAATCGGCTCCGTGGAGGTTTGACTTTTTCCGCGGCTTTTCAGATGGCGGCGGCTCCCTGCCGTCGACCACCTGACCTGAAGCACTCAGGCACTGCTGCGCCCCGGAGACGACGCCTGTGGATTTACAGGCCTCTCCAGTGCCGTGTTTCCCAGACTCTAGGGAGGGGAGGGGAGGAGGGGAGGGGAGGGGGGGAGGGGGATCATTATTAAATATTGATGAGTTATGGCCGCAGAAAGGTCACTGACTGCAGTACATAAACTCAGTATTTATGCCCCGTCTGCTTTCATATCTTTCTGCTAGGCCAGTCTCGTCACACATAGGTGTACTATAATACTCCGAACACACACACACACACACACACACACACACACACACACACACACACACACACACACACACACACACACACACACACACACACACACACACACACACACACACACACAAACAAACACAAACATCAGGGCAGCACAGAGCCTGGTGACTGACAGTTCCCCCCACCTAGCCCTGCTGGTGCTCTCAGACACACACACACACACACACACACACTCACACACACACCATACTTAGCGCAGTCGGTGATTCTGAGATAAGCTGTTGTCAACGTCTATCATTAACCCCTTTGAGCTAATTTGACTCACTGCTGGAGTGGGCACTGGGCAGGTCTGTCCTCTAAAGGGGACAAGTGCATCCTCCTCTTTCTCCTTTTCACAGCTGAATTGTGTTTTTGGTTCCCTGTCTCACGGGGATGGCACACATAAATGCCCTTGCCTCCAGCAGCCCTCTTTCCAATTCTTCCCTGCTCTGACTGAGGGAATATGCCCAACATGTGAGCCAAACTCACACTCTCCTGTGTGTGTGTGTGTGTGTGTGTGTGTGTGTGTGTGTGTGTGTGTGTGTGTGTGTGCCCCCCTTCCCCCTCTATTCTACCTTGTCATGTTTTTTATCCCTTGTTGTTTTGTTATTTTCCTTTTCCTCCCCTCCCTCTCTCCCTCCCCTCTCTCCCCCTCTCTCTCTCTCTCTCTCTGAGTCCCCCCCCCTCCATTCCTACAAAAAGGCAGCCGCTCTGTCGCCCCCTGATAAAGCAATCAGTGTGACACACGTGCGGGCTCAGGGGACAGACCCCCGGCTCTCAGCTGCATCTCCGCCGCTCCGTTCCCCAAATACCGCTGACCCTCCCCGCGTCCTTCAGCCACCGCCGCACTCCACCGCTGCCTCTTTTTTTCGGGACCACTAGCCAAACACGTTCCCCTGCCTCCGCACATATCCGCAGGGTCTTAAGCCCCCCCGAGTGCTTTTCATGGCTCCTGGAAAGTCATTTACCTGAGCAGTGGCGGGTCCTTCTTTCTTTCTTTTTTTTTCGGAGATTGGTTCGGGAAGACTATCTAGTTAACTTCGAGTTTTTACTCTCCTTTTTAAAAGAAACGTTTTGAGGTTATGTCACCGCTCGGCGGAGTGATGGCACGCCGTGGCATCTCTGTGTGCTCTTGCGCACAGTCGCCCGTTCGTCTTCACGATTTGCATAAGCTGTCTGAAGCGGTTTTTATTTTTGGAACGTGTTCAGGAGGCTGAACCTCCAGCGCTCTGCTATCCTGTTCTCACTCTCTCCCTGGCTCTCTGCCTTCCTTCTCTCTCTCTCTCTCTCTCTTTCCCTCTCTTTCTCTTTTTTTATCCACCTCCCTCTCAAAACAGACTGAAGCTCACATGCTTCACACATCCTTTGAGCTAAATGGTGCCAAGCAGTGGAAGTTGTCAATAATAATAATAATAATAATGAAATACATACACACTCACGCATCAGTAACTTTTTTAATGAGTCACTGTTCTTACTGAAGACCACAGCTTAAGAAAACCGAGTTCTGAGTGAATAATGGTGTACATAGTCAGTGGTTGTATACAATTTCAAGGCCATACATTTTTTTTTTTGTCACATTCAGCAATCATCTCCTCTCGGTCCGGCAGCTGCCCATACGCTGTAGAGTGCACTGTAAAACCCGTAGACATATATGGGTATATGTATCTATGGTAAAGCCCCATTCTCTGTACGCAACTCAGCCTCTGAACACTTTAAACAAAGAAAACAGCCTGGAAGCCTGTCCCCCAAACAGAAATGAAACCCTGTGTGAAGTTTCTCTGGGAATACTGAAAGGGGGCAGGGTGAGCTATTCTCTGGTGTGTTTTGGTTAATATATAATATATGTTTTGGACAAAAAACGTCTGCTATTCATTTTAAATATGAACATAAATATAAACAAAATGTTTCTTAGTGATGTATAGTAACAGTGTTATGTCTCACTGTTCACTGTAGACACAACTTAGACGGCAAGCAGAGGCACTGTTTACTGAGCCGTTGTTTACTGTTGATTTATTGATCAATAACACCTGTGTGTGTGTGTGTGTCCTCCACAGGTGGCCTGTGACCTGCTGAGGCGGATCATCCGTATCCTGTACCTCAGCAAGCGGCTGCAAGGGCAGCTGCAGGGTGGCAGCCGGGAGATCACCAAGGCAGCGCAGAGCCTCAACGAGCTCGGTGAGTGATGGCTCGTGTTTCCTGCCTAGCACCCCGCTGGTGCTCCCCATCACGCAGACACACACACAAACACACACACACACACACACACACACACACACACACACACACGGCACATACACACACACATAACACATACACCCACACACCACACACACACACACACACACACACACACACACACACACACACACACACACACACACACGACACACACACGACACATACACCCACACACACACACACACACACACACACACACACACACACACACACACACACACAGACACACACACGACACACACACGACACACACACGACACATACACCCACACATAACGCATACACACACACGACACACACACGACACATACACCCACACATAACGCATACACACACACACACACACACACACATACACACACGACACATACACCCACACATAACACATACACCCACACACACACACACACACATACACACACACACGGTCATGCAGGGTCAACAATCCTATGCTACCCTTGTCCCCCCTGTTGTCTCACCCTGCGTTCTCACCGAGCACGTCAGAATCCCGAGCAGCCCGCTGCCCCCGCCTGTGCCTGTGCCATCCATCAAACCTGGCGGGGCAACGCAATCCGCAAGCAAACCGCCGCGCCATGTAAGATGCAAGTGTGTGGAAGAGAGGAGGTGATTGGATTAGCAGGTGCTAGCTGCGCTGCCTGTTGGGAAGATTTAGCGCTGAGCTACCAGAGGGCATGCCACTACTTCTGATGCAGCTGTGTGAGTGCCGAGCTATTTCACTGGCATTGCATCGCTTTTTAGTAGCAAAACGTAACAAGCTTATAAAAGTGCTACAGCCTGAGGCTTTGACAAAAATTGAGACACATTCCCACACCTTTCACCAACTCGTACTGAAGTCCTCAGTGTAAACTTAGTGTGGTACTTCAGGTTCAACCCTGACCCCATATACCATTCAAACCCACAGTCCCTCCCTCGTACCAATCAGCGTGGCCACTTTGCACCCAATGTCCATGTCAGGTCACCTCAGGTGAGCCTTGTGTCCTGGTACAAACTCTTCTATCATGTCGTAGTTGCTGCAGTCACTGAGACTGCAGACGCAGCTAAAGTCTGCGCCGCGGCTGTGTGAGAGCAGGAGCCGATGCTCACCTGGTTGCGCTGGCCGGCAGGTATTTCTGGAGTGCAGCAGCCAGTGCTACCGTGTGTGTGTGTGTGTGTGTGTGTGTGTGTGTCGTGTGTGTGTATGTGTTACCGTGTGTGTATGTGTGTGTGTGTGTGCTTGATGAATATCCGACTAGAATTGGGTTAGCGGTGCAGCACCAGCCTACTTTGGTGTCTGTCCCCCGGCTCCATTAATGGGAGGTAAAGAGCACTCTGTCTCAAATCGTGTACTTCCGTGAGTACACTTTGGTGCAGCACCCTATGTGCACTGTGTGCTTACTGGCATAGTGTGCACATTTGAACAGAATAGCGTCGTCTCATATCAAACACTAACCTCCGTGCACTTCACGGAAATGATGATTGCAACGTTTGATATAATTTTATCGGTATCGTCTATTCGACAGTGACATGGTCATACGGTGTCAAAACATGAACAGTTTATGTTATTACTTGCTTGTATTGTACCTCTGTAAAGTGTGTTTTCCATCGCTGCTGCTTCAGAATTCTCTACGGCGATCACCACGTGTTTGAAAATACTCCCTCCCCTTCCGCTACATAGCCAAGATGGCGTCCGTTGAGGGCAAAAAGTGTCCATCGTTCCACACTCAGCTTTTTGACCGTTATGAGTGCACCATCCGGGGACTTGCAGTGCCCTTCATGTCGTTGGAAGTTTCAGTGTGAACGCCCTCGCTCACTCAAAAGTATTGTAAGTGTAGAAGTATGCAATTTGAGAGTTTTGCGGGCCCTCTCTTTGCACTGTGGACATGTATGGGACATTTCCGCTTCCTGGTGTCAAGACACAGAGCCACGGTGTGTTCCTTTTTAGAAATGCCGGTAGCATCCCATTGCGCCCGCTTCCAAGTAGAAAGGTGTCAATTAAAACTGCAGCAGGATGATTTGCCACCTGGACGGTGGTGAGGCTGCTTATGCAAATTGCGTAGTGCTTTTTTAAATGTCATATCTCGCAAAACAAGGCGGTAGAAATGCAAATCCGCGCATGTTTATTACTTTTCGAGCTGCAGCAGAGCGACCCCCTGCCATTAAAGCGTTCCAAGTCCGGGAAGTGAACCCTTTCTTGTATGCGTCATTTTCTGCACACGGTTGTTATGCATGCATAAAAAGGGCACTGCACAATCTCCATTTTGAAAATCACACCCTGCCCATTTGTGATGGACTGCAGAGGATCGTTCATAAACAAACCTATTGCTTTTACTGGCCGCGTGTGTGTGTTTTGAATGCGCCGTCCCATTAGAGTTATTTGTGGTTCAGTTGATGTACTACCCTCTCTACTTTTATGTTGAAGTTTGTATATATATATTTTTTCAAACGAGAGTGTGGCCACGTGTCTCAAATGGGCCTTTGTCCTCAAGTTGGTTGGTGACCTTCGTCCCCTTCCCCCAAACAATCCGCCGCACTTGTCACTTGTGAAGATTGAATGCGGCTGAATCACACACCCCATCACCATGGAGAGGGGGACACATGATGGAGAGACTACAGCTTTCCCCTCTTTCATCTCTGTCCACCTCTCACTCCAGCACACTTACAATCTCTCTGTTTGTCTTCATCTTGCCTCCATCTCTCTCTCTCTCTCTCTCTCTCTCTCTCTCTCTCTCACTCGCTCTCCCTCTCCCTCTTTAAAATACATACTGTATATACATGCATATATATTGCATTACTGTATGTTTATACACAGAATCCCCAATGTTTATGCTCCTCTCCACACTGTAAATCTGCTTTCTTCACTCCACGTTCCAAAAAGCACAAATAGTCTCCCTCTCTCCCTTTTCCTCTCTCTTTTCCCTCTTTATATCTATCTCTATCTCTGTCTCTCTTTCTCATGTCTTCTTCTCTTCTCTCTCTCTCTCTCTCTCTCTCTCTCTGTCTCTATCTCTCTATCTCTGTCTCTCTCTTTCTCATGTCTTCTTCTCTTCCTCATACACTTTCTCTCTCTCTCTCTCTCTCTCTCTCTGTCTCTCTCTCTCTCTCCCTCCATGCTTTGGCATGGTCTGTAATGCTCGTGTTCTGCTTCTCCTCTCCCCCGAAGGTCACGTCATGAGAGTGGAGTGTGTTTATTCGGCGCACTCCACGCTAGCCGTGTGCGTGTTGCTCTGCTAGCTGCTCGCTCGTCGGGCTTGCGTGTGTGTGTGTGTGTGTGTGTGTGTGTGTGTGTGTGTGTGTGTGTGTGTGTGTGTGTGTGTGTGTGTGTGTGTGTGTGTGTGTGTGTGTGTGTGTGTGTGTGTGTGTGTGTGTCTCTGTCACCATTCGCGCCTGCTCTTCCTCGCCTGCTTCTCTCTCTCGCGGGTGCTTACTGTAGCTGGAGCAGCAGTGGTGCTTTGGGATGGTCTCTCCCACCCCCTGCACATTCACACAACCCTTTATTCTCCTGCCATCATGCCATAATAGTGCTGAATTACGCCCCTGTTTGTGCTGGTCTAACACGATAAAAGCCCAACACTGGCAGGGTAATATGATTTCGCCCCCCCCCCCCCTCCTTTCTTCCTCAAGAGCACCAGGTTGTGCGTGTGTGTGTGTGTGTGCATGCATGTATTTGTGTGTGTGCGTCTGTGTGTATGTATATGTATGTTTTCAAGGACACCTACCTCTAGATGGGAATACAGGGCAACGTGTGCGTGTGTGTGTGTGTGCCCGCATGTGTGTGTGTGTGTGTGTGTGTGTGTGTGTGTGTGCGTGTGTGTGTGTGTGTGTGTGTGTTTGTGTGCGCGCACGTGTGTGTGTGTGTGTTTGTGACCGTAAAGGAACGACCTGAAGCAGGAAATTGGTGGTGGGAGGGATGGGGCTGTAATAGGAGGCTTTGTGTGCGTGTCCTGGTGTGTGTGTGTGTGTGTGTGTGTGTGTGTCTGTCTGTCTGTGTGTGTGTGTGTACGCGCCTGTGCCTCTGATGCCTGTCAGATACAATAACATGATTGAAGTGGATACTGTGGCAAGGTCCATGCCGGTGACAGCGACACACAGCAGAGAATGGCCGGTTATTGTTGAGGGGGAATCAAAGGCAGATAAATGTCAAGTGCGGGGCCTTCAAGTGGCACAGACACAATACTTGCCACGGGATAAGAAAATAAAACAGAGGGGGTGACTGGGGTCGGAGGAGGAGGAGAGGGCTGAAGAGAACAATTTAAAAAAGAAGAAGGAAATAGCCTCATCATCGTAGCGGTCAAGCTTGTTATAGAGCCTGCTGGACTCAGTGTGATTGCTCTGTCTGCCTGTCTGTCTATCTACCTACCTTTCTGTCTGTCTCTTTCTGTGTCTGTCTGAATCTCCCTCTCTCTCTTTCTCTCTCTCTCTCATTCTCCCTTTCTCTCTCTCTCTTCCCCTTTCTGTCTGTCTCTTTCTGTGTCTGTCTGACTCTCCCTCTCTCTGTCTCTCACTCTCTCTCTCTGTCTGTCTCTTTCTGTCCCTTGTGTCCAGACCATAGATTACATCACTCTGCATGAGCATCTGATATCGGAAATCTGCTCCCACCATGAGTCAGCACTGAAAAAATATTCTTTCCTATCTTTTTCCCTATCCGTTTTTTATACACATTCTCTTCTATCTCTTCCTTTTATTCTTTTTGTCAGTTGAGGAATACATTGAAGCCTGACAAATTCTTTCAGCCGACTATGTATCTTCATCTATTACAGAATCCGCCTTTCTTCTTTCGCTCATAGTTTTTTTTCTGTCGGATCTTGATTGAATTGTAGATTTGAATATCTGAGGGAATGGATATAAAAATTTGAAAGATAGAAACGGGGGGGGGGGGGGGGACACAATCTTTTTGTAGTCCCCTGTGCACTTGATGAGCCTGTCACTCACAAGAGCTGAAGTGTCAGGCGAAGTTGCTCTGAGATGGTGTGATGCTTTCAGGGAACTTTCGCTCAGTGCTCTGTCGAGAATGAGACAAGATACGCGAGAGGACTGATCTTGAGTCAGTGTGATAGGTTGTTGCGGGGGGGGGGGCATTTGATTGGCTTTCTCCTTTCTTCTCCTTGTTCTTTTTATAGGATTCATCCCTCTTTTCCCCTGTCGTCTGGTCAGGAGCAGGTGGTTCCGAGGTGTCACTTGAGTAGTGTTGGAACGAGAGGAGGCTCTCAAAACTGTCACTCTGACAGGCAGGGGCGCGGGCAGTCTCTAATGAAAAGCCTGCGCAGTTCATTTTGGAGAGAGGTGACCGTGCCAGTCATAGGTTATGTGTTCAATCTGTAAGATTACACTGGCGGGTAGCGAGTACTGGAGTATTGGAGTATTGGAGCAAATTAGCTCTTGAGCAGTTGTTGAGTTTCTGCGTTGAGTACCAGAACCTTTGTTAAATTGCAGGTACAAACAGCTCATCTATGTTTTATATAAAAAAAAAGGTTGGCAAAAATGTAGCATATATTGTTAGCTGTAATGGTGGGCAAATGTCTTAATTTAGGCTATTTGGTTCAGGGCTGTTTGCGTCAAGATGTATTAATAGTGGTGGTTTAATTTAACAACAGTCCAAAATATTCTAAGGCTTGAGGCTCAGTTTAGTATCATGGCTGTCACCAATGATGGTAAGGAAGGGAGATGTGGTTTCTGATCCAGCGAGTACATGGCTTGTTGTGCATCACCTTTGGTCTCTGCTGCGTCTGAAGGGGAAGTTGAAGGGGGATGCACAGGGTCTCGTGACGACCCCTCATGTCTCGTGAGACCCCAGACTGTTTGGAGGAGCAGGACTCGGGCGTTTGTAAGCCTGTGCATTAAAGCCCTCGGCACTCAAGTGCTCGGGAACTCAATTGTTTTCAGGCAAAGAGCACTCGAGTTATAAGATGTTTTTGTGCAACCCTTACGAGCAGAGTTTCTAAATCTGCCTTTTTCTTGTTCAGGAAATTGCATTAGGTGATGTGAGGTGAAGTATATGCTGACAGATATAAATAGTTGTACTTTGCTGCAGTGTTTTGACCTCTGTCTTTGTTCTTGTCATTCAACAAAGAGTGTTACAACCACATCATTATTATAGTGGCTGTGAATGAAATCTGCCGATCGATCACTGGCCTTCAGTTTTAAGGTTGCGCATGAGTTTATGCTCAGAGGCACAGCCAGACACACGCCCCTTTTCTAGTAGTAACGTTTCCTTGACTGGTAGGCCATCCATCGCCTCACGACTTACACACAGCGTTCTGTCCAGGGGCTAGCGAGAAGCATCCACACACGCTGTACTGTTTTCCAGCCCTGGCAATAAAAGGCCCCCTTCACCATTTGCATCTCGCCGTATCTACAGAGTCTGTTTACCATGGGGGCGAACAGCGCACAGACCCCCTTCGGGGTGCCATGCCTCTCATCATGTGACTGACTTTGCGTAGCAGTGCCCGGGCGTAGCAGAAATCCCCGAGATCCATATCCCCCTTCACATGAGCCTCGTGAAAGCCCCGAAGAGAGAGAGAGAGAGAGAGAGAGAGAGCAAAGGCCTTCCTCACGCCTCCCACTCCTTAACCCCGCGACCCTCTTGTGCGGGTAGAGAGGGAATGTGAGGATATTCAATACAGCAGTGTCGCTGCACCTCTGGATCCACAGGGAATGAATCAGTGGCCGTTTTAAAACTGGCCGCTCTTAAGACAGCAGAGCGTGATTCATCTCCACTTCCACTTCTGGTGGAGCAGGTATTCAGCCCTCGTAACGCACTTTGCATTTCTTTGATAGGAGGATAGGCAGTCTGACCTGTTAACCCCCCCCCCCCCCCCCCCCCCCCCCTCCCCGTAGATATTCTAGCACATTACTCATGTAGCTGTAAATAGTCATCATGAGTGCAGTTGGTGGATGCACACACACACACACACACACACACATGCATTAGTCATGGCGTATGCAAGGACAGGCAGTTCCAGCACGAAGTTCGCACCTCCAACAAACTCACTCCTCTCCCTCTCGGCCATCAGACTGGCATTTGATGAACTCTCTGATGCCCCCCCCCCCCCCCCCATCTGCTTTAAAACCTGCACGGTGGTACTGTAGTGTTATGTCTTTCTGGAGAGCTGCCAATACCTGGCACTGTTACTATTCTCTTAAAATGTATATTGAGCCCGAGCTGAAAATCAGCCCATTGATTTATCGTGTGGGGCTGAAGGCTTATTTGTTTAGTTTTTTTTGTATATAGAGTGGGTCGTGTTGATAAGATCCTCAAGCCTGTTATTAACAATGCCCTTGTGGACAGCACATCCTTTGATTAACCTTTGATAACCGAGGGAAACCGCATCCCTCAGCAGTGGCTAGCTTGACCTTTGGCCATGCATACTGTAATTCGGTCTGGGAATGATGTTTTGACATTGTCGTCTGTACAATTTGTATTCATGCTACCAGCAGTATTTGCTCTTTTGTACGGCACAGTATCCGCTGTTTCTGTGGTGGAAAAAATGTCATTTTGGTAAGGTCACCTTATTGTTTGCTCTTTTAACTGGTTATGAGTTTATGCAATTATGCTCGCGGTGTTGAGATGATTTTTTTTTTGTTTGTGCATTGTTTTGCATTGTGCATTGGCATGCGTTGCATGCTTCCACCACCATAGCCCCCTGCCGAGGAAGGCATGACCTTCCAATGTCAGCATCCTGGAGAGTGCTTCTGATGCATGGGCAGCCATGCTTAGTAGTTATTATCTGGTATATCCCAGGCCTCGTTAATAGCGGGACCAGAAAAAAACAAAAAAACAAGCTAAATAAAAAAAACAGGCTCCCCCTTAGGCTCCCAAGGGCAAGCGCTGGTATGATCCAGCCACTCATGACCACTTCAGTCCAGTGCCACGGGCCCCGTGACTGGGGGAGCCCTGCCCGGCTCTCTGCCCGGCTCTCTGCCCGCCACACCTCCAGAGAACGACGTGCCGTGACTCTCTGCCCTCGCCGACATCCTCTATTAAAGCAGATAAGGGTCTGATTCGGCCGGCCTGACGTCCCCAGGAGTGATTTTGAAATGAAGCAGATGGCGACTCTCCGACTCCCCACTCCTCACTCCTCTCGAGCTCCAAGAGCAGCCGACCCAGAGATTAGAGGGGCGGCATAACAGTGGAGCTCTCAAGCATACCGCAGAGGTTAAGGGCATCAGGGAAGGGCCATGTCAGTTCGGGTCAGATCAATAATAGCAGCAAACAGACAAAAGCTAATGTCTCATGCAGACTTGCAGCTCACGTATCTTGGTGCCAAAGGGGGGAAACTCAGTCTGACAGCAGAATTAGCTCCTGTTTACTTCTGGAACAAGTAGGTTTCTCTGGGGACTTATTAGGACTGGTGATGTTTTTAAGACCTAAGGATTGCTGATTGTTCATGATATAACCTCTGTTGTGTGCCCACTTTTCATTCATCTGCCAGACTCCATCCTCTCCCCTGCCCCCATCCTCATGCCCTACCCTGAACCCCAGTCTCTATAATCTTGGCGTTTACGGGCAGATGGTGAGGACTCTCAAAGGACAGGGAAGGCATACGAGATGTGCTCTATAAATCCTTGCGCCAGTGCTGCCGCTTGATGTTTTATGTGATTTGCAAAGTGCTCTCATTGGCAGAGACAGAAAGCGAGACGGGGAGAGAGGCGAGACAGACAGGAGAAGAAGCATTATGGCACAAAGCACAACTAGATATCAGAATGTATTTCCACCTGCTTCAGGTTTTATTTTATTATTATAAACAGGACAAATAGCACGGGCCTTTCTTTCTATGTATGTACATGAATGTATACGTACTCTGCTATACATTGTTCCTATATGTACACCACTTCATTTCACCACTATAACGAAAAGCACATGCAGTCTGTACACTCTTTGAACTGTCCATGATATCTAGTCACCACCATTACAATAAATAGTATTAAATTATTTGCTCCACGCTGTGAAACTGTACAGATAATACACTTTAATACACATATCTGCTTTGGATAAGTGGTTTCCCTTTTTCAGCGCGTTGTATCATTGACCTGTGTGTGAGTTCGACATGAGTCTGATGGTTCACACTACGTCTCCACGTCCTCAGAGGAGAGACACTTTTGTCTGACCTCTGTCTCCTCGAAGGTCACCTTTTTGTTCCGTTTGGGGTCGATCCAGGAGTTGTGGATGACCACGTTGTTGGGCGTGGGCTCGGCCTCCACCACGGACACCACCCTCTTCTTCATCTTGCTCTTGAGCACCTTCTGGAACTTCTGCCGGGTGAAGGCGTAGAGCAGCGGGTGGAAGATGGTGGTGCCGTAGGCCATGACCAGGAAGCCCAGGCGCAGCCGGGCCATCACGGCGCTCGGCCCGGCGCTCAGGATGACCGCGTTGAGCACGGTGATGGGCGTCCAGCAGAGCAGGAAGGTGGAGATGATGAGCAGCGACATGCGGAAGACCCGCCGCTGCCGCTCCCGGCGCTCCCGGTGGCGCTTGACGGCGCGGCGCAGGGCGATGATGACCGACACCGAGGTGCGCATGGCCAGCGGAGGGTTCCGCACCGCCGCGCTGCTCTGCGAGGCGTCGGTGGACTCGGGCTGGGCCGCCGCCGCCGCCGACGACGCGTTGTTCCCGGACGCCGTCATGGAGACGGCCGCCTTCTTGCCCTTTTTGCCGCCGCGCGGCTTCTTCTTGGGGGCGGCGGTGTGGAAGCGCGTGCCGATCCGGATGTTGAGCGCCTGCAGGATCTTGTAGTAGGTCACCAGCATGACGACCGCCGTGAAGAAGAAGATGGGGATCTGGGCCAACAGGTGGTAGTAGAGGCCCAGGTCTGTGTCGTAGTGGTTGGCCCACAAGTCCTCCTCGTCCTCCTCGTACTCCAGGGTCTGGTTGCCCTTCCTGCCCCTGCCCTGGCTGAAGAAGCCCACCTCCATGAAGGGCACCAGGAAGCTGAGGAAGGACAGCACCCAGATGGAGCCCAACAGGGCCACGGCGCGTCCCATGGTCAGCACGCGGTTGGCCGGCCGCACCGAGATGTCGTACCTGTCCAGGGTGATGGCCAGGACGTTGGCCGCCGTGGCGACGCTGGCGAAGGACACGCAGGCCTCGTGGAAGCAGCAGATGAGCGCCGTGTTGTCCTCCTGGAGAGGCAGCAGCACCACGGCGATGGTCAGCGGCACGCAGGCCACGCACACCAGCACGTCCAGCACGTGCAGGTTCATGGTGACGATGTTGCTGACCGAGCTGACCAGGTTGGACTTCATGCAGTAGAGCACCAGCACGGTGAGGTTGCTGCTCAGGCCCAGCACGATCTCCAGCATCAGGAAGCCCGTCAGGGACACCTGGAAGCTGACGGGGTAGGGCAGGGCCGCGTCCATGTCCTGGTCCAATGGGTCGGCGCTGTCGAGCACGGTCACGTTGTTGTTATTGTTGTTGATGTCGCTCATGGTGGCTTGAAATTCCAGTACAGGAGGGGTATGCATTCTCCTGCAGGAAAGTTGGGGGTTAGGGTTGGAATGTAGGGGAAAAAAGAGGAAGAAGAGAGTTAGAAGGTTGGAAGGTGTTTCAGTTGCATCATTGTGTTCATTGGTTTTTTCACCCTTGCTCAGCAAATGTTCACTGCGGTTGCTTGCTAATTGGGACACTTGGATGGCCCCAATAGAGACATGGTAGAGAAGCCTTTTCATTTAATTGTGAAATGCCTCGCCTCACTTTCACATGCTTCAGAGTTCGAGATCTTGAGGCAGAACGGAGTGTGAATTCTCCGGCAGAACTGAGTGCGTTTCATAATTTGAAGAGCAAGCTTAAGATAAGGACTACAGTCCCGTGTGATGGAGTCTAATGTTTCCCCGTTATTAGCCTGGGAAAAAATGGACTTTCCTCCCTTTGTGTCCCTTGAATTCAGACTGCAATCCTCTTAGAAAGATTTATTCAATTTCTTTTGGTCAGAGTCAGCCCAGTTGCTCCCAACCCCAGAAGAACATGTTACTCTCAAAGTGCAGTGTTTCAGGGTCCTCTATCTATAGAGCCGTGTTGAAGAGTTAGAAAAGGTCATTGAGGCCATGACGGTGAGAGAAGCAGAAGCTTTATAAGACCTTTTGAACTGAATCAAACCTCAAGCACTTCTCAGCCAAAAAGAGCGCTTGACTCATTCAGTTCTCATGGTTTGTGAACCTTGGAATGTATGGAAGCTTTCCTTTCCTTTTCAGCAACCCTTTTTCCTCTCAGACCGAGACCAACCAATTAAGAAACAGTAAGAGCAGACATAGCAACACCGACATATATGTGTGAAATGCGCACAGAGATGAATGGGTGCATGCCATCGCCCTAAACACACAGACACACACACACACACATACAGCACACAAACACATAGACAAACACAGGAGCGAGCCACTTACCCCTCCCCCCTGCACCGAGTTCTCCTCAGGAGCCTGTGAGCCAGCAGCAGGTCCCGAGTCGTCCCGACAGGATGTCATAAGAACGCACCATGCTCGTGTAGGCTTCTCCCTGCTGTCACCATCCGCTCCCGCCTGAACTGTTGTGGCAGATCGGGCTCATCCGCCGCTATCCCCCTTTTAGTCAGGCAACGCGAGCCGGCTGAGACGAGCTGCTAGGATATCTGCTCCATCCAGCTCGTAGTATAGCAGAAAAAGACAGGAAAAAAAGGGTCCAAAAAAAAAGGTCCTCGTTAGAAAGGGGGGAAAAAAGTAGCCCTGTGATTCGTTGGTGTGCTTGTACAGCTAGTGTCTCACAAGTGTAATCTGTCCCTTGTTATTGCCAACACGCTGTATTCCTTTGCTGCCGGAGGTTCGTCGGAGGATGCACACACACACACAGATACTCTGCTACTCCTGCTTCAGTGCTGTGGAAGGGGTCTGTGCATTGTAACATCCACGTGGTCGACGACATGAAAGCCTTTCTTGTGCTTTGTGCACTTTGGCCCTTTGTCTCTGTTGTCTCTGTCGAGGAGTCCTAAAGGAGCGAGCGGGGACAGCGCCGGCAGCCTGCCTCTGAGCCCCCACTCACGTGTGTGTGTGTGTGTGTGTGTATTCCAAGTTGGGGGATTTTTATCTGGTCGATGGTCGGCCGGAAAGCGCTGTTGTGTGGTTTGGGGGACGGGAGATAATATTGGTCAGCGAGCTGCCGTTAGCGAAGCTCCTCCATCATTTCCTCTCTAATGTAGCCTATCGTCGAACCAATCTCTCGGGATATCTCTCCCTCCGTCTCCCTCTCCCTCTGCCTCTCCTCCTCTGTGTCTCTCAGTTCTCCGCTCTCTCTCTCTCTCTTTCTCTCCTTTCCCTCGTCCTTGTTGCCGGGGCACTGGTTTAGTCCCAACGTCTGTCCGGGTCCCGTTCCAGCTGCTCAGTCCTCTTCTGAGACACAACCTGGTTCGCGGTCACCCTCTCTGGACCCGCGTCTCAGCTGCACGTGGGCGGAAGGCCGCTCTCCCGCTCGAGAAGGTCATTAGCTCGCGAGAGGAAGCAATCAGCTCGCCGCATGGCACGCACTGCCCACTCCAGCTCGAGACGGAAATGGGCACGCGTCGTCCGAGGCCAGCGGCAGGCGGGTCACGCTCCGGGCTCCTGAGGAGAGATGCGAAAGAGAGAACTGACTCATAATCCATGTCATCCTATGTTGCCTCTTGCCTAATCAGAGCTGCTCAGTCGTCTACGTCTATTGAGTTTTCTTCTAAAAATATCTCAACCTTCATGTTCTACGCGAGGACATTGACGTTAACTGATTTTTACACACAAAAAGTGGCTGGTGGTTTCCGATAGTCCACACATCAGAGGAACTGT
>NC_085010.1:18690387-18715387 GCF_963854185.1 Sardina pilchardus
TCTCACCCGTACTCCCTCTCCGACTCTCTCTGCTTTATATGATAGCTGCCGTCTGTTGATTGATTGGTTGCACACAATAGACTTAACCCTTTCCTTTCAGAAGCCAGCGCTCAGACTTTCCCTCCCCACTTGTATGTATTCCCCAGGAAGCAATGACTTCATTTATGACCACAGCAGTGTGTAGTGTTTAAACAGATGAGAGTGAGCATGAGAGTGACAGAGAGAGAGAGAGAGAGAGAGAGAGAGAGAGAGAGAGAGAGAGAGAGAATGAGAACAAGAGGTATTCATTTATTCATGGGTGATGGTAAGATGACACAAAGCACCTGAAGAGCCTGTGCTCTTAACATGACAGCACGACAAGGTAAAGAATGGCAGGTGGTCAGCGCACCTCACCGAGGCTGTCAGTGGAGCTTCGATGGTGTTAGTCTCAATGTCAATGGCAAGGGCGACGGCTGTTAGCTAATATCTGTACAGTACGTTGTTGTGTGTCTTTTGTTTTTGCGTTGAAATGGAAGTGGGAAAAGCCGAACATACTGATAGAAAGTCTGACTGTAGGTACGTTTTACTGTCACATGCTGTCGCCATGCCAACCCTTTGTTTGCCCTTCCCAGAGGACCAGGTGCTGTTACCTTGGAGATCTAAATGGAGATGCCTGTGCCTAGCTAGAAACCTTATGACCTTTAAACAAACCCTTGTGTTTTATGCTATGACTGCTGTTCATTTTACAGCTATTTCCACCACATTAATATTTCATATTTTAATTAACCAATCTATTTTTAGTGTTTACAAGGGCTACCCCCTTGTCATTTAGATAATTCAACAACTCTTGTGTCCTGTTTATTCTTTGGGCAGCTGACCCCAGGCGGTCAGATCTGCTGCCACATTTCATAGCCTAAAGCGCATAGGATTGTGGGTTGTTTTTCCCATGAAAGTGATGAATGTTGACAGGAATGAGAATAAGGGGTGGAAACCTAAACTTCACAGGCCATAGTATTTCAAAGTGGGCTTCTTAATATTTTATTTGATACATTAATATTTCACTTCTATGTACAGCTTGGCACCTGAGACATTATGTGTTGAGTTTTTCATTTTCCGTCGCTGCCTGTTAAAAACATCAGGCGTCTATAAGAGGGGGAAGGGTGTGGATTTATGTTGTTTACAGAGAGGACTAGACTAATGTCTTTCAAGCAATACACACAATCCTTTTTATTAAAGAGAAATCTCCTGACATTCAGGCTGTCTGGCTTATCACAGCTCTTTTGCTTAATTGGACGGGAGATTTCAGCTGTTGAGCACATCAGCACCAGCCACAATGGTGATGAACATGATCAAGTTGCCACTCCAGCGGCGCCTTTGCACACTCCGAGTCTAGGCTGACTTCCCATTGCCTTCCTCCTCTTGAGGAGAATCTAGAAACTATGAGGGGGGAAAAAAAATAAGGGAATACTGCCGAGTTCGAGAAGACGACTGCTCAGTGCTCACGCCACCCCTTTGCCCGTGCACTGAGGAAGTACAGTGGCGGCGCTGATTAGATGTGATTCATTCAGAGGGATGGTTAGCCGCTTCTGGCCTACGGGTCAGAGTGTGTGAACGGAGTCCAATGAGGTCACGGCGAGGCAGTCGACTCGCGTCTGCTCTTTAGCACTCTCTGTTCTTTTCTGCCTTTCGCTCGTATTCCTCGCTGGAAATGATGGGGGGAATACAGCGGCGGTAATGCCTAAAAGTGGATGTGCCTTCGCCTCCCATCCGAACTAATGAACTCATTACACCACCCCTCGGCTGAAAGGGGGGAAGAGATGGATTTGGCGAAGAGCAGAGTGTGGAATGAAGGGAGGAAGATGGAGGGGTTGAGAGACGGATGGAGGAAGAAGACCGTGCAGACTGGGATTACTACTAGCTTAGCATCTGTGGGTGGATGCAAAGCCTTCTATGTTGTTGGCATTTACCTCGTATCATTACCAGGTAATCATTTCTTGGTTCATTTTTATGAAAAGCCGGTGTCTGGTTCCAGCTGAATGAGCCAAGTCCTCTAATACCGACGAGCCTTAATACACAGACACTTGTATTGTCCTGGCGAGCCAGCATCATTGGATACAGCCTGTATCCGATCTGTTCCATCTGATCCTCAAATGACTGGAGAGGCTTCAACAGGAAGTTTGCACAGGCTCACGAGTGTGTGTGTGTGTGTGTGTGTGTGTGTGTGTGTGTGTGTGTGTGTGTGTGTTCTGGCTCCTCTTCTTAAGAATCTCACACACACACAGCAGACAGAGAAGGCCGGAGCTGCCTTTGGTCACGTTCCTCGAGTCCCAGAGGGCTATTCTTGCGTGTGGACGCAAGGAGGTCAACTCTGGTGATTGGACCTACAGTACAGCTGCAACAAGCCCTTCCTCTGACAGCCAAACATCTGTCTGAGGTTGATGAACCTTCACCCCATCCACATCAGGGGCTGTGATTAAAAAAAAAAAAAAAATCTATACTGATTTAATGCGTTTGATATTGATGACATTCAGACATGTCCATTTCAACTCTGTGAAGCTTTTGTCAGAGAGTATGTCAAAGCACTTGAGTCCACAAGACTTCAAAGATAAAGTCTTCCGCAGACTTCATGGATAATTGAGATTTTCAGCTCTGCGTGACTGCGAGGGCTGCCCAGATTGTGCTGTTTGAATCGTTATCTAAAACTCCCATCATCTATGAATAAATAAAAACAAAGCAAGTGCATAAAAGAGCTGTTCCGTTAGTCACAGGAGAAGCTCTCGGTATGCTTTGGGAAACAGAGTGGCCAGTCTTGACTGGATGCTGCAGCCATCGCGTAGTTGTGTAAACAAGGCATTGTGCTCCCCTCTGCGTCGGCATAGCGGCCGACCCAGGCAGTGGGGGTCACTGGAACGCTGTTGGGACAGCGTGGATCCCCCACACCGAGTTCTCACCAATGAGGATTAGCATGGATAGCAGGGGACAGCACTCACCCCCCACACACCCAGTCCTAGCCCTAACCATCCATCATAACATCAACAACAGCAGCAGCACCTAACCCCCACCCGCTGGCTTACTCCAAACCCCTGTGGCAACTGTGGTGTCAACTCTGCCAGCTGTCCAGTGGGGAGCCTCTGTGTCCATCGATAAACCACTTCCTCGTTCACCTTCAGACAGCAAGGACTTCCTGTTGGGGTAGAGGTGGTACGAAGACTGCGAAGGAAAAGCATGGGAAAAGGGCGTTCCGAAACGTCGCCCCCACACCCAGTCCCAGCCCCCCTCTCATGTCTTTGCCCCCACCTCACCGCGCAGCCAAGAAGGGTGACCTTCAGTTAGCTCGGTGAGCTCACTCCTCCCCACTCGCCCTCCACCCACCATCCCCCACCCCCCTACCCCCACCCAGCCCCCTCTGCCTCCCACCAGCCGAAGCCCAGCCATTATCAGATCCCTTTGGAGCCAAGCTCAGGCAGATGAAACAAACACAGCCCTCAATGTAAATACGCTGGCTCTTATTCAATAAATACAGTTTGGACTGGCGTCCAAGCAACACATCTTCCACGTCATAGCCATCGTCTGACCGTAATCTCTGAGCAGTGTGTGTGTCCATAGCACTTAACCAGCGCTTAGACGGTGGGATTTTAGTATTTTACCGACTGTATATGCAGGGAGTGTCCTAAAGCCACTGGATATTTTATTCGGAAGTCTGCCTCTTCTATAATCTATCTAGATTTCCGTTGTCTTATCGCAGACTAATGATTCCAATCGAACCCTTCCCCAAAGAAACCTGCGTTTACGTGTCACATGAAAAATGTCTTACTCTGGTAATTGCAAGGGAGCTGGATCTATTCTAAACAGGAGGCAAAGAAATGTTATTTTTACAACCACAAACTGAACTGTTAACCACTGTTTGGGATAGCAGCAGAGACTATCCAATGAGGAGTCCCAGCAGTCAAAATCCCCCATAGAAATGCATGGGGTTAGTTTGTGACGCCAAAATGGCAGTTGTTTACACATATCCTGCCACTTTTGCGGTAAAAAAAAGTCGACCTGTGAAAACATCGTGCCAATCATGTGTTGTGATCTCGCCGCTGAAGCAAGGTTGGTGTCGTGAAGCCTTGCACACGCTCATTCCTGCCCAAATAGATGCCCGATCTATTGTGCCCAAGTGCCCAAAAAAGCATTGCAACATGGCCACCGAGTGGGGGGGACTTGCCTAAAAGGACTTTGACTAATTAGTGCCTCCATCTTTCCCCTTGTTTCTGTGTGTGTTTGCTGGTGTGTGCAGGGGTCAATGGGAAGATGTGCTCTGAGTCTGAGATCAAAATACTGTATGTTCTCAGCAAGGAAAGCTTATTTAGATCCAAGATAACTGTCTGCATTGCATTCTGTCCTGGGGTAAATGATATCTGCTGTCATGATTGCCCAGGATGATGACTTGTGTTATTTTGTTGCACATGACTTTGACCGGATTCATCTCGTGGAAGCATCACATTCATGATGTCTCTGCTATTCAACCCTTTTCAAATGCAGACTATTTCCGTGGACGCACTTTTGAAACGGTGTTGTGAGGATATCCCTGCGGGTATGGGAATGTTGCTGGAAATTGCCTGTGATTGCTGCCATTTTCCCTTGAACATCTCAGTGAGCCATCCAACACCAGTTTTGTGTCATCCTGAAAGACGTGATGCCTGGCTAACCATTTCTCATTTCCGCTTTCCGTTTGAACTCGCAATTATTCGTTGTGTGTTTGCTTCAAACAGGGGCAAACGGCGTCTCTCCTTGCTTGGAGCTGATTGCCTTTTCACCTCCAATTCAAGTAGGCGGCTGTGCTACCCTCTAATCAGAAACGAATGGAATTTCTTTTGTTTGTGGGCAAATTGCTCCTCTGATTCTTCGTGGATTGTTACCGCCATATTGAATTTGGGTTAATGGGCCTTTTTATCAGTGTTGCTTCCCCCTCTTCTCGTGTAATGGGTTTAAATTTGCATTCCCAGGGTTACAGCGAGTCATCTTCTACACTTTTGCCCCCGTTCCCCCTTTCATTTTTCAGTACTCTTGCCTTGGGCCACACAAATAAGCTCCAGCAGTAATCCAATAGTGAGTTTTGGAGTTGGGTTGAAAGCAGGCCAGTGCGGTAGCGCGCCAGCATTCCTGCTCGGCCAAGCCGCTACCATGTTGAGTCAACACACGTCCATGCCACATTGAATCCTGCCGGATTCTGCCAGATTACTGTGTGTGTGTGTGTGTGTGTGTGTGTGTGTGTGTGTGTGTGTGTGTGTGTGAGAGAGAAAAGATGAGTGTGTGTGAGCCATGTTATTGCCCATGAACAGAAGAAATATATTTCCCAGGTCACCACAATCCTTAACCTCGCCATTAGAATGTTTTTCTTCTTTTCTCTCTCATTGATGTATCAGTACTGATACCTCATTCTAAGCCTGCAAGTTTTGTGTGTGTGTGTGTGTGTGTGTGTGTGTGTGTGAGTGTGTCTGAGCGAAGACAACAAGCTGAAAAGTCGGATGACTCTCTACGGCACCCTGGGCATTTGGCAGAGCTGTGAACGTGGTCTGGCACGGAGCCTAACCAAAACCGGCTCGAGCCCAAGCACTCGTCTCTCCTGCTTCTCTCCCACCTGTTCCAGCTCTCTCCTTCTAGTCGTGTGTGTGTGTGTTTATCTGTGTGTGTGTGTATGTGTGTGTGCGTGCGTGTGTGTGAAAGAGGGAGAGAGACATGCTCAAGGTCGTGTCCTGAATGCTTACGGAGAGATAAAGTCTGCCGTGCGAAGTAAAGTCGACCCTCAGGTGGTGCAGAGTGGCCCTGATGGAGACGTCAGCTTGCGAGAGCGCCTCGGTCCGGAGGTGATAATGACTGACTCAGCGTGGAGACTTCTTAACGCAATTTTCCTTCTCCTCCTCCTCCTCCTCCTCCTCCTGCTCCTTCTTCTTCTTTTTTTTTTTTGTTGAAATCTGGCCTCTTTGCTCCGTGTCACTGCGCTTGAGTCATTGGGAAGTCTGTTCCAGAAAGCCTGGCGCGCGCCGTAAGTGTCAAATGGTCCCGCAGACAAACACGGCAACACAAGCACGATGTTTTGAGAGCCCCTCGAGAGATCCCGGTGGGGGTTGTTTTTGTTCTAGATCCCCCCCCCTGCTTCCCCACCCTCATGCCTCATGCTCCGTCATTTTCCCATCAAGCAATTTCGGGTGACTCTTAGCTGCAGACGAAGCTCGCTCCGAGTCCCAATGGCACCCCAATTTGATCCAGCGGGATAGCTTTACCCCACGCCTGCTCAGAGCGCCTTCTGTGGGTGTAACCTCGTAACGCGGCACATTCATTGCATCAGATGGAGGCGGTGGTCTGAGCGGGTCGTGAGGCAGCAGGACTACGAGCAACATGTGCTTTATACAGAAGCGCAGAAGCCAAGCTATTTCGAGGTGCACAAATGACTTCCTCGGAGAGGAGCCGCGGCATTGCAATATGTCGCCCGGGTCCGGATGTTGCTCATTAGCATGCGTGCGAGGGTGTGTGTGTGTGTGTGTGTGTGTGTTGGTATACCTGTGGGACAACTGGCAGGTGCTAGTGTAATAACAGCTTCTAATTTGCAAGTGCAATACTGTGACCACGGCAAAATAATAATCACTCCTCAAGTGCGGAGTTCTGATGGCACCTCTCTCTACTCGATCTCTCTATCTTTTTTTTTTCTTTCTCTCTCTCTCTCTCTGTTTCTCTCCCTCTCCCTCTCTCTCTTGCTAAATTTCTCTCTCACTCTCTCTCTCTCTGTTCTCTCCCTCTCCCTCTTGCTAAATTTTTCTCTCTCTCTCTCTCTGTCTCGCTTGCTTTCTCTCTCTCTTTTTCTCTTCTCTCTCTCTCTCTCTCTCTCTCTCTCTCCTCTCTCACCTCTCTTGCTATGTCTCTATCTCTCTGTACAGTCCCCCTGTCTTTTCCCACTCCTGCTGAAGCCCTGTCTGGAGCTGCCAATCAGGTGCCTCACTAAGCATGTTTGCTTGCTCCTGCTTGGGGATATCCACGACGCTGTGGTTTAAGCATCGCTCCTCTTGTCATTATCAGCACAGCTCCCAGAAGCAGAATCTTCTTGATCATGGCTGGAGCTGAATATTTTGTCTCAATGATATGCAGCGCCTTTTGGTCGAAATTATTATTTAATTGGGGTTGGTAGCAGTGTAAAATTGGTATGGATCGCATGCACCACTGAGATGAACACTGAGAACAGTGCAGAGGGATGGAGATTAGAATCGTCTGCTGTTTCTCAAGTTCAGCGTACCCGTATATCATTGCATGGTCTGGCCCTGGGGGAACGGTGTGACATTGACATTAACCTCACTGAAAGCAATCACTGATGACTATTTTTGCCAGGTAATGTGTTAAAGTTTAATAATTGATTACAATCATGCAATTAATGTCAGTGCACATATCTGCCTTTATCATGTTAATAATTGCTTCTAACAGCTGTAGGGAGTTGCGTTTCATTTGCCCTTGTCAAGGTCGATGAGTACGTCCCCCCTATTAACAATGTCAACGTTATTGGTAGGAGCAATAGATTCGTTTCCCAAAGAGCTGTTGTTAAATCAAATGGTAATAACGTCAGAAATTCATATCCCAAGGCTCAAGTAATTGCAGAGGGTTTGTAATTCGATTTTTTTTTTCATGTGTGTGCTCAGATCTACAGTTCGGTGCCCAGTTCACATATTTTTCTAAAAAAAAGTTGTACAAATGAATGTCAAACAATGAGTGACATCTTACCAGAGTGTCCATTATTAAAGCTCCTCACAGCTGAGTCCAGCAGAGGAGGCGAGACGTGACCCGAGGTCCACTTGGAGGGTCTCCTCAGTACTCCTGTCACTCAAAGAGCCTATTACCAGCCTGTAGCACCACCATCGTCCTCTCTGAAGCTGCCAAGCCAATAGCCAATGCAAAATTAATGCTGTACAGCGCTTGCAGATTCCAGGATGAAAGTATGTTAGGCTAGGGAATGAGGGAAAAAGGGACCAAAAAGAACAATGTGATTTGTTTTCCCTTTTTTTTCCCCTGTTCAAGCTTATGTACCAAAGCAAATTGATGTCAAGACCTTGTTGAAAGGGCATGTTCTTATACTGCATTTTTGAAAAATAAAAAATCTCTCAAAGACCTTATGGAGTGGAGGACCATCCCAAAACATGACATGAACACAAACACCCCCCTCCTGAAAAACAACACCCCCTCCCGCAAAAAAAAAACATGGCCTTTTGCTTTCTGGACATAGAATTGCCAGAACTTGATGTAGCTGGCATGAGGCGTTCACAACAGTCCATTTGCTCTCTCGTTTGCGCAGAATAATTCTACATTTATTAGCGTTTAATCATGGCCCTGGCATGGTGCATCACGGGCCTTTTGATCCTTGCTGTGGAGAAGTTACAGCAGCACAGTCATGAAGCAAGACCACTGTTGCGTAATGGCCTCCATATCTCATGCTGTTAAGATGATTTTTTTTTTTTTTTTTTTTGGTTTTACACCTTTTTATTTTTCAATCGATCACAGAAGGGTTAATTTACACATTTGTGTGAAAAGTTTCAATGGATCTCATGAACAGTTTTTAAGATGATTTTTTTGGTGCAACGTTTGTTGAGATTTGTTTGTTTGTTTGTTTGTTTGTTTGTTCCCTCTCCTGCAGACTATCTGTCCCAAGGAGTGGACCTGTCTGGCATCGACGTGATTGAGAATGACCTGCTGTTCATCAGCCGGGCGCGACTGGAGGTGGAGAACCAGGCCAAGAGGCTTCTGGAGCAGGGCATGGAGATCCAGGTGAGCAGAAGCACCGACTACACACACTCACACACTCACACATACAGTATACGCACACATATTCAGAGACAGATTACAATACGTATACGTACATGCTCACCACACACTCACACACATACGCACACATGCAGTACTCAGAGACACATTACAATACGTATGTACGTACATGCTCGCTACACACCCACACACATATGCACACATATTCAGAGACACTTTACGTATATGTAAACAACTACGCTAACTACACACTCCAGCCCAATTTGTGGTTCCGTGATTGACGCCACCGCCGTGCAGAGCCCTTCAGTGCTATGGCAACACCTGACAGGGGCGTAGTTTGTGTGTGTGCTGCCATAACTTAAACTGGCTGGCAAACAACCATGGTGAGCCACGCACGATAACTGTTTGAGCTGCACTCAAGATAAAAATATGTGGGTGTGTGAGTGGGTGTGTGAGTGGGCGTGTGAGTGGGCGTGTGAGTGGGCGTGTGAGTGGGTGTGTGCGTAGGGGTGTGTGTGGGTGCGTAGGTGGGTGTGTGCGTGGGTGCGTGCATATGCGTGGGGTTGTGCGTGTGTTTCTTGGACAGCTGGTCAATAACGTCTTAAAGGCACAATTGCCAGTGTTGTTGAGCTGACATGAGGCTCCCAGTAAGAGACCCAGCTGATTTGACATTTTTCCAGACCTGCTCTCTCTCTCTCTTTTCTCTCTCTCTCTCTCTCCCTCTCCCTCTCCCTCTCTCTCTCTCTCTCTCTCTCTCTCTCTCTCCCTCTCAGTCTCTCTGTGTGTTATTGTTTCTGCTGTGTGAATAGCTCCCCACTGTGAGCACATGCTCGTGTCCAATGACAAAGTTAGAACAACAACGCAGTAAGAGATGACATCATGAGACCTGTCGTCACTCCGTGTCAGTCACCTCAGTACCTCTGCTCTCTCCTCTCTCTTTCTTTACCCCCTTTTCTTTCTCCTCTTCCTTCTCTCTCTCCCCTTACTTGACCTTTCCTCTCTTTCTCTCCATGCCCTCCTTCTGTTCCATCCAAGAGACTGACCCTCAGTGTGAGTGTGTGTTCTGTCAGCATTCACTGCACATACGCACATACATACGCACACACACACACACACACACACACACACACACACACTCACACACACACTCACAGAGAGACGCATGCACAGAGAGAGACACACACACACACACACAGAGACACACACAGACCTTCCCAAACAGACCAGATGGTCAGTGAGGCTTCTCACTCCCCAGTCAGGAGGCCACAGCTCTCTCAGGCCGGCCCGCCGGGGCAGTTGCACGTGTGCCGCGCCCGATGGCCGAACAAGCGAACGAGCGAGCAAAAAAAAAAAAAAAACGTCCCCTCAGAAGTCCAGTTCCCGCAGCCTTGGCATAATTAGCAACTCCATCACTTAGTGTGCGTTCAATTCGACTGTTGTGTTGGACGCTTCACGCTGCCATTTTGGCCGAGTGTTCGAGCCACAGCTCGACACGGAGGTTGCTTACGGATGTCAGTAAATCAGTTGCTGGAACGGAATAAGGGGTCTCTGGGGCAGGAACAGATTTTGCTGTACAAAATTGAAAAAACTGAAAAAACAAACATGATTTCTGAAATACCTCTGTGAGGCAGGATTGATGGAGCTAGCCACTCGAGTCATTGAATTGTTATCAGTAATCAGAAATATTGAAGTAAAACATGTCAAGACTGAATAGGGATTTTTTTGTGTGTGTGTGTGTGTGTGAAGGCGAGGCTCAAGATACATCAGGTAACTCTCCTGTCTGATAGACCCGATTTCTGTTTCATCTCCGCATCTTTATTTCATAATGCAACATTCACAAGAATAGTCTAGGAGGACACCGCCCGGGTCAATAATTTATCACATATCCAATACGGAGCAGTGCACAGCCCCCCCATTGGTTAGGTCTGAATAAAGCATCACAGCCCCTCAGGCAGCAGGACACGGGGAAGCCCAGGAGACACGCGCGGGCCTTGGGCAGGGAGGCCGCGGTCAGTCATGCACTGAGTCCACTCAGCTGTGGCTCTGTCCGCTCTGCATCTTTTATGCCTATCGACAGACCGGGCCGGGCAGAGCCTAGTGTTGTGCTAAAGCCTCTAGTGTTTACGGTGTTACTGGGTTTCAGCTGTGCTGACATGCTCATGGCCAGATCCATAGGAAACTGGCAAGGCAACAAGAGCACATATGCACATAGACTCACACATGTACAGTACATACAGGCATTTTCCCACACACACACACACACACACACACACACACACACACACACACACACACTGCAGTACAAGCTGTTTTGAGGTTGTGCCGCCAAGCACAAAGAAGGAATAGAACTCGGACACCTAAAATACTCTGTGTGGATCTTTTTTTCATCCCGGTGTTCTCTCTTTGAAGTCCAGCAGCTTTCTTCTTTCTTCTCCTGTTGTGAGTGCTGCGAGTACTGGACTCTCTTTGCTCTTCCTCCTTGTTTTTCATCTTTATCACGCAAAACAATGTGGCTTTTCCCACTGGAACTTCTTTTCTTCCAGCTTATTTCCAAGTCTTATATGTATTTATTTGTTCGTTTTTTTTTTGTGTGTGTGTGTGTGTTAACACTTTCTCCCAGATCAAAGCGCCAATGTTTCTCCTCATAGTTTTCTTCCCTATATTCTGGGTAATTAGCTCATCATAGTCATACATCTGTGTTCTCTCTCTTTTGCATGGGATGCGTTTTGGTGTTTTCAGAAACAACAACACATATTGTTGTTTCGATGTTTGCGACTTTCCAGTCACTTTGCATTTCGCTGAGTAACCAGAACATACTGTTGAAATCAGGTGATCTGCAGGTAATCGGTAAAGTTCATGCCTATTCTTAGCTCCTGTCTTAGAGGACAGCTCTCACCTTTGCCATCGCTCTCCCAGATGCTCGCCTCCACCAAAGCTGGGTCTTCGTCTCCGTGGTATTAAATTAAGCGTTATTACATGGCTTATTAAAGTTCTATTTCTGACGAGAGACTCCCATAGTCTCTCCATTCCAAATTCATTTGCCTCCCGGTGTGACAGACGCCCCTGAGGAGTTCCGTCTGAGTTTGCCAGAACGGAATAGAATAGAATAGAATATATACTTTTTTGATCCTGTGAGGGAAATTCGTTTCTCTGCATTTAACCCAATTTAACCGAATCAGTGAACACACACAGCACACACAGTGAGGTGAATCACACACTAACCCATAGCAGTGAGCTGCCTGCCCAACCAGCGGCGCTCGGGGAGCAGTGAGGGGTTAGGTGCCTTGCTCAAGGGCACTTCAGCCGTGGTGGACTAGTCGGGGATCGAACCGGCAACCCTCCGGTTACAAGCCCGAAGCCCTAACCAGTACACCGGTTGCCCCAATTTTTTTTTTTTTTTTCAAACACACACACACAAGCACAAACATAAACAACCAAACACAAAAGCACACATACACACACACACACACACACACACACACACACAACAGGAAACCTGTTGAAAACATTCCTGCAGATATTTGTTTTACCGCCGTGGAGTGAGTGTATTGCCTCACCGTTTTCGCACATGAGAAAAAGGTCCTCGGGGGCACTCAGTTGATTGTGTGATTCTCCAATTTTCCGCAACTGGTCTTGTCTCAAGAGCCGGGGGGGTGGGGGGGGGGGAGAGATATGGAAGACGTCACTCAACCATCTCCGAGCAGTCACGCACCATTTGAGACGTCAGGAGTAAAGAGAAAGGGAGAAACGACAAGGAAGAAGAAGAAGAAGAAGAAGAAGAAGAAGAAGAAGAAGAAGAAGAGGTCAAAGTTGAAAAATATCACTGTCGTCGTGCCGGCATTTTCCGCAGCACCCATTTTTGAAAGGGGGGGTTTACAGAAGCCAAGTGCCTCTGAGGACGCTGTTTACCCCCAGGGCGACCTGATGTCTGGGGACATGGAGAATGAGTGGGTTTTAAAATTTTATCACCTCATCGCAGCACTCTCATTTGTTGTCTCTCGCCCATTCATCAGCACACCTCATACATTTATATGGGCTTCTGAAGTGGGCCGGCCGCCGAGAGTGTGTGGACAGAGCTCTACTCTCCTGGGAGACGGAAAGGGGAAATCACTTTTCTTTTTCTGTCCTTTTTTTGGGGGGGGGGGGGTGGGGGGCTGTGTGCGGCTGAGAATGGATTCTGATTACCGTGGCAATGGCTTTGCTGAGCTATCCTGAGATGAAGGTCATTGGGGTCGTTGCTGGGATGTTGCTCAAATTCTTTGCTGATTGATTTTTTTTTTGTTTTCTCCTTTTTTTTGTTATTTTACACAGAACAACAGAAGCACACAGAAATCAACTCCTCTAAGAATTTTTCTGGCCATTATGTTTGTGATTACAATTTTGTCATTGTGATTTTGCAAATCGTAGACTCAATAGGCTCATGCAGGATTATTTCTCTTGGTGTTCATGTTATACACATTCAGAATTCAGCGTGCGTACACACACACACACACACACACACACACACACACACACACGCACACACACACACGCATACATACTTGCACATGCACTTACACACACACACACACACACACACACACACACACACACACTCACACACCAACTTGCAAGCGATATACTAGTGTTGTAGCCTCTGTTCCGCTGACCTAGAATAGGTTTGTGCCCAGGGAGGTGAGGAGCGCTGTCCCACTTTAGACCCAAGTAACACAGTAACACAGCCTTTTCACAGCTCCATTGAGCTGAAGGTGCTCTGTCAGATTCCTGTCAAAGGCAATATCTCCTCTCATCTCCTCTGTTTACTGCTATGAACTTCAGCCCATTCCCCCCCCTTGAAGTACCAGTCCTTGCTCTTCACCCTAACTCTCTCCTCCTCTACTCTATAGTCACACAGCACGTCATCAAAGATTCATTATTTGTGTACCTTTAGCGTGGACGTATCTACAGATGCCGTCTGATTTAAGACTCCCTAATGAACACGGTTGAGCATCTGGTAATTGGGAGAGTGTCGTGTGCCAGCTGAACCTGTTGAGAAAGGGCAGGTCCCTTGATTATGATTGCCTGGGTATGTATTGAGCTGCGTATGGAATGCACATTATGATAGATGATGTTTGTTCTCCGACGCCTCCGAGAGCACACAAAAGATGGAAGTAGCCTGGCGTCCCTAGTCTTTCACACTGTGATACGCAGTGCTTTTTAGGACGTGCTTTTATGCAGACTGACTTGTCAGTCAAGTCATTTAGAATGTTTTTTTTAGGGCTGCACAGACATCAGCGGCCTTTCATGCTATTTGATTATGCTCTTGAAAGGCTCCCTGATGAGATACATTTGATGTACACAAAAGCTTTTCATCCTGAAGAGAGTTAAATGGCTGCATAACAGAGCAAAAGAGAGATAGTAAAGTGTGTGTGTGTGTGTGTGTGTGTGTGTGTGTGTGTGTGTGTGTGTATTCAGGTCTGTGAGTGTGTGGATGTGTATAAGTTTGTGTGTGAGTCCATCCGTGCCCCAGTCACTTGGGTATATATATATATTTGCCTGTGCACAAACACCCTGTCAGTCTGTTGCGGTGATTAGATGACAGTCGGGCACGCACCGGTCGGCTCCTGCGTTGAGTCACTGCCACCGACAGACAGCCCTCAGGCCAGAGCTGGTGAGTAACCTCAGTGTTATATAAGCCCCCCCCCATACACACACACACACACACTCCACCCCACCCCGCATGGACAGAAAACCAACACATCGATCCTGCCAACCCCCTTTTTTTCACCAAGTGTGTCTCTCGCTCACGTCTCTGATGAAGGGGTCCCTGCATTGGTGTGGGGGTGGGAGGGTTAGGGCAGAGAGTCGACAGCTCAGTCCTTCATCCTGAAGTGACGAAGAGGATGGTGACGTCCTGGTGGAGGCATTAAAGGGCCCTGATCAAAAGTGCCAGCGCTGCTCGCGGCCGGGGGGGGGGGGGGAGTATAGAGGTTGATGGCTTAAAGCTCGGGTCAGGCAGGGTTTAACACGGACATTGATCGAGACCGGGTTATGATTGAGCCGAGTCCGTGGCTCACGTCCCCGGCTCTGAGGAGTGATGCGGGGAGGGACCGAGATGTGCGATGTGCTCAGATGAAAGTGCCCTTTCATGGAAGTGGGAATAGCTCAGCGCCTGGCCTGGCCGCCCGAGTGAAGGAGGTTTTGCACAGACCGGAGGATAAGATCGCCAGGCTAGCACGGCTCCATTCAGAGTGGCTAATGGGGGAGCTTTGTCCACACGCGGGCGGCGCCTATGGGCTTTTTTATTCCCCTCTGAAGGGCTTTAATGGAGGTTCCCATAGAGAGGGATGAAGCTGATCGATGCCTCGTCGCTGTAGATTGATCTCTATGGTTACCTCTCATCCGTGTTGTTTTGGACTTTTCATTTTTTGAGCTCTTACCCCCTCGCCGATCCGTGGTGCCAGGAAGCGCTCCGTCACGGCTACACCGAAATAACCGCTCCTGGATCATCCCGGCTCTATATATACCCCCCCCCCACACACACACACACACACACACACACACACACACACACCACTCCTAGTCACACTCACAGCCTCCTGAAAGCGTTTGAAAATGATTGCGTCCGCCTGCCTCTTCGCGCTCTGATCTGGCTCTACTACACGTGTGAACGTTCTCATCATGTGCGATGCATAGCTCATCGAATGACTGCATTCCCCAGGAGGCTCGAACGCTCCCAAGTGGTGTTTGAGCTGTGTGTCACGGGCAGCACGCACTTCAAGCTATTCATTGGCCGTATATCACACTCTCTCTACACAGCTGTTCGCTTTTATACGCTGATGGATAGCTCTCATTACCCATTAATGTCCATCAAGCCCAGCGCTTCCAATTGAATCATTTATTTTGCTTCACCTATGGTTTGGAACTCTCTCAGCAACCAAAGGTTCTGGTTCTTCATACAGACAGCACTGATACATACAGACATTGATTATCCTCTTTTCCCTTTCTAGTTTTTTGTGCGGGAACAACATTTTCGTTATGTCTTCATTTGTTGTGCCTTAACCAAACATTGTGTTCTGCACTGTTGAGTGTTTGAGCATCTCCAGGGACGACTTGGCCAGGTAGTTAGGGCCATGCAGCAGACTGAAACGAGCTGTAATGGCGTAGGTTTGACTTGGTTGGATTGCACACACACTGATTAAAGCCTGCTGTCCTGAGTTGGATTGAGTGGCTTTAGACAGAAGCAGCTGCCCCGTGCTAAATGTGTTTGTAAGTGGAGTGTGGCGGAGTCAGGGTTGGGGCCGGGTGCCTGTGCTGCCGGACCTCCCAGGGAAAACACTCCCCGGCACAGCGGCAGGAGGCCCGGCGCTACCCTGATGGGAGATGACATCGGAGCAGATGGGACCCCGGCATGGGAGTGTGTGTGTGTGTGTGTGTGTGTGTGTGTGTGTGTGTGTGTGTGTGTGTGTGTGTGTGTGTGTGTGTGTGTGTGTGTGTGTGTGTGTGTGTGTGTGTGTGTGTGTGTGTGTGTGTGTGTGTGTGTGTGTGTGTGTGTGTGTGTGTGTGTGTGTGTGTGTGTGTGTGTGTGTGTGTGTGCATATTGTTTGAGTTTAGGTTTGTGTGCTTGGATCTGTATTTTAGCTTTTGCTTCTCACATGGATTAATACTTCTGCATGAATGTAAGTACAGTATGTATTTATGTATGTAAGTATGGACTGTATGTGTATTTGTTTTGGGCCTTGAGAGATGGATCAAAAGAGGACAAAACAGATGACACCGTCACGGGTCATCAGAAACACTTCTCTCGGTCCTTTGAAATGTGCGTTAAGCCTGTGTCGCGTTTGGAGGGTTGCTCCATTGAACTGCACTGGCCGCTTTTAAAAGGTCATCTTGTTGCCCCTGATATTCACGGTTCGCCTGTTTTTGGAGTAAAGTGTTGGCGTAACCTTTACATCAGAGTCCCGCGGGACCTATGGCTGGTGGAGGATGAAAATCTGCCACCTTTGAGAGCTTCCAGAGTCCTCTTGCACGGCAACGGACTCTCTCAGATCTCGAGCTGAGTGCATTTGCCCAATCCCTGTTCTTTCACTTGCACATTCACCCACACCTTACTCTCTCCTTGTCCCCAGCCCCAGCCCCACCCCCACCCCCACCCCTACACCTACACCTACATCTCCCCCATCTCCTCCCACATCCCTCCGTATATCGAGGAGGATGGGTGTTAAGTGTGCGTCGGCTGTGTAGGTGTAGGTGTACCCTACGTGTGTCCTATAGTTTGCCAGCGGGAGTGCCGTGTCTCTGTCCTCCAGTCCGCCAGAGCTCTGCTGGTGGTGGTGGTGGTGGGGGGAGGGGGGGGGGGGGGGTTGTTTGAGGCGGAAATGGCTTCCCGCTGGGAGCTCAGCTTGGGACCCTTACCTGCTGCTTCAGCCTGGACGCTAATAAGAGGGTAGCTGCACTGCCTTCATTGGGGGGTCTATGCAGACGTTTCCACATTTATGTTTTATTCTCGTCTTCTTATGTAAACTATTTAGAGATCAGTTTGGGACACTGATTCTTTGATTTTGTTTGGCTCCTCTTTTAATAATAGATAAAGCAACAGTTTTTGTATGTCATCTAATATTACAACTTCCATATCAAACGATTAACTGGTTGGCCCTCTGTATAACTGGAAAATTATTTTTGAGCCTCTGAATAATTACATATGCATCTTTGGAACGTAACTGAAGTCATCATGGCCTTCAGGCTTCAACATTGACGTTTATTGATTGGTGCAGGAGGAACCATCCTGGATGGAGTGCTACTCCTTTTAGACATGCAGCACTCGCAGAGCATATAGAAACAGCAACTATAAAGTGATCCCAGGAGCCTTCATGTCGTCTGCTGTCAAAAACAGACACTTATTTGCTACGGAGATCACGCTGCACTGACAGGAATGGAGAAAGCCCCGATTTAGCGGCAAGTCTGGGAGATTGACAGATGAAAGACCTGATAGGCGAGGTAGCGGAGGAAGCGAGAAGAAGAAGGTATTAGGGTTGTTGGGGACTGTCTCCGCTCCAGAGCACGAGTTCTCTCTCGGTACCGAGTTTCCGTTGGTTCGTTCTTTTGCTACAATTGCAAAACTACATGAGATAGAGTTCTCACGTTCTCATGTGCCTTTTGATTAATGCCTCGTTTTTTACTCTAGTTGTGTTTTGAACATATCAATAACGTACTCCCAACAGTGCCACGCTTGATGATGAGGCAGCGTTACCATGGCGACCATACATATGCCCGTCGCCGCGGCGCCTCACCGGCGGCGTTCACGATAACAGGATTTTTGCGCCACGCAGGAGTGTGATGCAAGGGAGCCCTGGAAGTGTCAGAAAAACATTCACACCCAGAGGAAGTTGTAAGGGGCTCGTGGCAACCCTCTTCCTCTATAGAAACGGCTCCCAATCCTAATCAGAGATGCTCCCGAGAAACTGTAAACTAGTGAAGTCGAGTGCAGCTGTTGATCTCCCTGTCTAGCAACCACGGCCTCAAACTCTTACTTTGTTTAGTTATTCAAAGCTAGTGATGATAAATGTCACTGGCAATTACCCTTCTCTTTTAAGCTTCAATTGCGACGAGGGGATTTGTTCCTCCCCGCTTTCTTTCTTTTTCCTGATCGAGGTCTGGGTATTTAGCTATTTAGCGCATGCCCCTCTCTCCCTATCGCTCTCGTTTTCAACGTCTTTGTGTCTCTCTCATCCCCCTTTTTCCTTTCTCTCACTGCTGCTCCCAGAGAGCTGCTGCAGGCTGCGGCTGGCTGGTGGCCAAGTTTGTTGTAATAATGGAATGATATTGTTTTCTCAGCACAAATGTCTTTTGATGTTGCTCAGCCGAGTCTTTGGGCCAATTTGTCAGGACGTATAAGCTGCTCTTTCTGCGCACCACAGCGTAGACAAGTGTTTCGAGCTGGAAAATGCATCCTTGTTTTACCAGCTCTTTCCACACACACAAAAAAAAATGTGCAGTTCTTGCAAAAAAATCCTCTCTCCCCATGTCTAACATGAACTATGTTTTACTGGCTTGGCAAGTCATTGTAGAAAAAGAAACTTAAACCTCTGATCAAGATGATGGAACATTATGTAACATAGTGATTATATGTGAAGGCACAAAGATAGCTTCACATCGCCTGATCGCCACATCGTTTTTATATACAGTGAGGAGCACATGTATTTGATACCATGCTAAAACAGGAATATAAAATCATCATTTGACAATTGATCTTAATGCCTTAATTTAAAAAATGAGTAAAAATCAAACCGCCAAGGACACCAATTTTCTTTGTGATTGAAGAATGTATCGTAAATAGATAAATGTTTTCCTTAAATGCTAGGGGAAGGAAGTATTTGACCCCCTATGTAACCCTATGGGAATTTAACACATAGGGTTAACATAGGGGCAGGCAGATTTTTATTTTTAAAGACCAGCTATTTCATGGATCTAGGATATTATGCATCCCGATAAATTTCCCTTGGCCTTTGGAATTAAAATAGCCCCACATCATCACATACCCTTGACCATAGCTAGAGATTGGCATGGTGCTTTTTCCAGTAGGCCTATTAGCCTGTTTGATTTGCATTGAGCTCAATGAGCATCAAACAGGCTAATAGGCCTACTGCAAAAAGCACCATGCCAATCTCTCGCTATGGTGAAAGGTATGTAATGACGTGGGGCTATTTTAATTCCAACGGCCAAGGGAACTTTATCAGGATGCATAATAACCTGAATCCATGAAATAGCTGGCCTTAAAAAATAAACATCTGCCTGCCCCAATGTTAACCCTATGTGTTAAATTCCCATAGGGTTACATTGGGGGTCAAATACTTCCTTCCCCCTAGCATTTAGGAAGAACATTTATTTATTTACGAAACATTCTTCATTCACAAAGAAAATTGGGGTAGTTAGCGGTTTTATTTTTACTCAATTTTTGAATTAAGACATTAAGATCAATTGTCAAATGATGATTTTATATTCCTCTTTTTAGTCAACTTTAGCATGGTATCAAATACATGTTCTCCTCACTGTATATATATATATAAACTTTGCCTGTGTGGTCTCTGAACCTTGTGTTAATGTGAGACATGTTGTGCTTCTGAAATCCTCCGGATCCATAACCCTGTGGATAATCAATGGCGTCGGCTTACTTCATTTGATTTATTCCACTGAGGCGTAGTAGCTCGTGGAGATGGAAAGGGGACTGGGAGCTTGAACCGCTACATGGGTTAGCTTGAGTTTTCTTTGGGTTTTGACTAATGGAGGTAACTGGGGGTGACTCGGTTTAATCCCTCTCAACCCCCAACCCCCAACCCCACCCCCATGCCCTTTGATTTGCGAGGCATCGCTCCTAAAATGGAGTTGAGCGCTTCTCATCACCTTGTGTGTGTCCGTGACATTTTCAGAGTGGTCCTTAAAAGGCTTTAATCGCTCTTCATTATCTTTGTCGTTGGTTTCGCCGTTGTCGTGGTAACGCGGCGTAGAAGTTGATGTACGAGCGTTCTGTCAGGTCTTCTCTCTCTCTCTCTCTCTGTCTCTCTCTCTCTCTCTCTGTCCATCACTCTCTTTCTTGCACTTCTCTCCGTTCTCTGGAAGTCACGGGTGGTTTCCGAGAAATCGCACAACAGGTGTCTTCGCTCCGAGCCTCTAAAACTGCGGCGGGGTGAAGCCAGCGCTGAAAATGAAGATCTTAGCCGCCAGTCCCGGCGGCTCTGAGTGTTGTGATGTGCGGATTTCGGCCGCGCTATCTCCTCGTTTTATCTCCTGTTGGTTTTTGTTGGACAAATATCCGGGGCTCACCCTCACGCCGCCGTGTGTCAGCACCTTGATAAAGCAAACAAGCTCGGAGGCCTAATGGCCGCGGTATACAGCCAACAGGTGGTCGTGGGAAGGAAGCAATTGTGTGGAAGCAACGCTCCTGTTTGCTGCATGACCTGCACCAAACGCATGGGTGCCACGTCAGCGCCCAGCGCTGCTTATCATTGACGGATGGCTTCTTCATTGGCAGCTGTAGGGGTCGTGACTTGGAACAAATGTGTGCAGGGGGACCCATTTCGGCTGTATGATCAAATGAGCCATTGCCACACCTCCCCTCCCGTGCCTTCCCCTACACCCCCCTCCCCATACAACCCATCCACCCCCCTCCCCCCATCTCCGAAGGATAACCATTCTGTCAGAGCGCACACAGATACAGCCCTGCGGCGACTAATGGAAGCGATACCATCGACCGGCGGCTCTGCATTAGCCCACTTTCTAGGGAGCAGGTGCTAATCTCCGCGTCCCGTTTACAGGAGGGGGGGGCTCCAGCGCCACAGGTGGGGGGGGTGGATGGAGACGGGGGAATTAAAGCCAGCGGTGGCTTTTCCATCCCAGTGGGTTCATCGCGTCTGTGCAAATACATACCCTGAGGGCAGGGAACACCCTCTTGGCTGGGAGTGAACGGGGGTGGAGGAGAGGAATGGGAGTGGGGGAGGCGAACACGTCCACCCAGGCCCCGTTTTCACTCACTCTTTCCCACAAATCCCCTGCTCACACCTGCGAGAGGGAAATGAAAGCGCTATCAGAGCTGGTCTCCCACCGAACAGCCTCGAGCAGACGCGCGCGGTAAGGCGCTTTTTTGTGCGCCGCGCTCACCCACACATCCTTCCCACGAGGAGAAACACCTCTAATCCTGTAGCGACAAAAATAATCTTTTTGGCATGCCGCGGCGCGGAACGCACATATGGACCGAAACAAGAGGACTAATTATCGGCCTAATGTACACCATGCCTACGGAGATTATGTGTGTGTGTGTGTGTGTGTGTGTGTGTGTGTGGGTTTGCTGGATGCGGTTTGCTGGAAGCGTCTCATCTCGGCTCCCCCACACTGGGAGGTGTGTGTGTCGGCACAGCAGAGATGAAGCGCGGAGCTCAGTAAAATCATTTATTTTTACGGTCAAGAAACTGTGTGTGTGTGTGTGTGTGTGTGTGTCTGTTTGGATACCATAGAAAGGGAAAAAAAAGACTAGAAAAGGAGCGACTCCCTCTCTTAACAGGTTAAGCTGCGGCACGTTTACCAGTCTAATGAGCCAGACCTGGGCGGGTATTTTTAGCGTTGCTGTTCACCTCCCCTACAGCAGCGAAGGTCTCGCTTCTCCTTTTGTTCCCACTTTTCTCTTTTTTTTCCCTTTGTCGCCTTACATTTCCAGCTCTCGCGGCCAAACCTATTAGCCCCCTTTTCGCTGCTGCCAGTAAGAGAAAGCCGATCGGCCGGCACCTGTTACAGCGGGAGACTCGTTCGGGGAACAATGAGGAGAGAGAGACAGCCAGGTGCTGTGCTCGGAGTCCATTATGGGGAAACATCTCCGTCTCCTTAAGCTGGCCGCGAGCCAACCTGACCGATGGCAAGCACGAGCGAGACGTATCCAATCCATATCCTCCGCCTTCTGCCGTGAAATACACATGCTCTCACTGAGAGACACACACACACACACACACACACACACACACACACCTACCTATAAAGAGCCAGCTGAAGGGCTCGACTTCAGCAGCCCACCTGAGCAGTACCTGTGTGTGTGTGTGTGTGTGTGTGTGTGTGTGTGTGTGTGTGTGTGTGTGTGTGTGTGTGTGTGTGTGTGTGTGTGTGTGTGTGTGTGTGTGTGTGTGTGTGTGTATGTTTCAGCTGTAGTCTGAGGTCCCTCTCACTCATGAGATCATCCGTCTTGTATGCACTGACCTTTATTTGACCTTTCCACCAGCAGAGGTCATCAGGTATCTGATGGCATGTTGTGTCGGTCTGTGCTTACATGTGTTTACATGTGTGTAAGCACATACATATACATATACATACACACACACACACACACACACACACACACACACACACACACACACACACTTCTGTCATCAGCAAGTGATTACAGTTGCGTCAGTAGTGCACTGGAAAAGTGAACCGAGTGACACCAGGTTAACACCTTTAATAAGGTCACGGGAGAGTCGTGCCCCCAAGCCTCAGCTCCTCCCCCATGGCTCTTTGATTGACACGTCCCAGCTCTCCTGGCCAGGGGATATGGCTAGCTGTGAATCTGTTTTGCGAGTTGTTAATTACAATCTCCAAGTATATCGCAGCCTCTCCCAACGTTCTCCCAGCGTCTCCTAACGTTCGCACACACAAGCGCACCGCATCTCCGAGAGACCATTTTGAGGAAGAGGGAGAGAAAGAGCTCTCCGTCCCCAGTGCGTTCTGACCTCAATCTCATCTTCCTGTTTGTGGCTGGAACGCACGGAAGGGAGGAACACGGAAAAACGAGTGAAGAGGGGGGGGAGTGTGTGAGGGAAAGAGATATTTCTCTGAAAGAGACAGAGAGAGAGAGAAAGAGAGAGTCCATCTCTGTGGCGATGAGAACACCTCCTGGTAAATTAGATGTTTTTATGCAGACCATCACTGCTTGGTTATGCCTCTTCTCATGAACGTTACTGCCCACTAGCCAAGCCAGCAGCTCCTTTCATTTCTGTCTTTTATTTCTGTCTTTCTTTTTGTTCGTCCATTCATCCTCTCATCCGGTTGGAACAGCAGATCCCGTCCTCTTTTTTTTTTTTTTCACCACCTTGCTATTAGCGCCAGCCTCACAGGAGGTCGCCCGGCACATTATGTGTCTGATCCTTTGTGATTTGATTAAAAAGTGGCATTCGTTTTAAATGGCTTTTTTTTCCTCTTTTTTTTTTTGTCCAGGGCCCCGTGTCCCGCAGTGATGTTTTTAATCGCAAGGAGAAACGGTGGAAAATTTGGATGTGACCTAGTTTTTCAGCCCTCCCATGGGCTCTACCGACCACACACACACACACAGACACACACACACACACAGATAAAAAAGGGGATTTGTGTTTCAGGTGGCTCTTATGTGGCTGGGCACAATCGATGTCCTAGCCCCCCCCCCCCCCCCCCCCTCCCCTCCCACACACACACACACACACACACACACACCACTGTCCGGCTCTATCCGTAGCTTCTGACTTTGTGTCGTGCCATGTCATGTAATCCTCATTGCAATATGCTGCAGTGGTATTGGGGAATCGTATCTCTTTGGTGTTTGTTTGCTAACACAAAGAATGCTGCACAAAGAAGAGAATTGTTTCTGGGTTAATGGCTTTGGCAAACGGATGTGTTTGTCACGAATTGGCAAAACTATTATCGACAACAGATGAAGACGTATTTCTCACATTATACTGTTTGGTCCCCTGGTTAATCAAAAGGGATCGTCAGAGCTAGTATCATTGCACTGATCACAGAAAGCATTGGCATTTCTTAATTATTCGATGGTCTTGGGATGTGAAAGCGTTTGTTGACGTTCCGTCACTGTTCTCCTCAGAACCCAACGCAGGTGGGAACGGCTCTTCAGGTGTTCTACAATCTGGGCAGCCTCAGGGAGACCATCAGCGGGGTGGTGGACGGGTACCGGGCATCCGTGAAGGACAACGTGACCAATGCCCTGGACATCAAGATCCTCACCCAGCCAGCTGCCAATCGAGGTGTGTGTGTGTGTGTGTGTGTGTGTGTGTGTGTGTGTGACTGTGTGTGTGACTGTGTGTGTGACTGTGTGTGTGACTGTGTGTGTGTGACTGTGTGTGTGTGACTGTGTGTGTGTGACTGTGTGTGTGACTGTGTGTGTGACTGTGTGTGTCAGACTTAATAAATATGTGCTCTCATAAAATGATGATCTTCATTAAAAACCTAATTACGTTTATATGCATGTGTTTGTTCATGATTGTACTATATTTGAAGTAATAGTAAACCCTGATACCCTTGACTGAGTGTCAGGTTGTCCTGTTAACTCTTTGTGTGCTGCTGTGTGTATAGGGGCGCCGGGCAGAGCAATGATGCCGACCCCGGGGAGCACGGCGGCCTTCCGAGCGGCTCTCTGGACCAACCTGGAGAAGCTCATGGACCAGATCTGTGCAGCCTGTGGCCAGGTACAGTCATTTCCCACATATAAGCCGCATTGTGTATAAGCCGCAGACACTGTTTTATGCAAGTTAAAAGAAGCAAAACCATATTAACACCATATTAACTGCCCCCCTGTATTAACCTCATAGCTGACCAAATTTTGCAAAATCAATAAGCCGCGGCTAATAGTCGGGAAATTACGGGTATTCACTCAGACTCACCACAGACATGCAGTAGGAAGAGCTCAGTGTTCGCTGGCCCACCATGGATGTGCTTGGGTCAAGTGCTGCTCAGCCTTTACATCTCTGCC
>NC_085010.1:18717887-18740387 GCF_963854185.1 Sardina pilchardus
TCTGTGTGCGCCTCCCTTTGCCTGTGCGCCTCCCTGGGCTTGTGTGCACCTCCCTGTGTCTATGTGCGTCTCCCTGTGTCTATGTGCGTCTCCCTGTGTCTATGTGCGTCTCCCTGTGTCGATGTAAGTCTCCCTGTGCTTGTGTGCGTCTCCCTGTGTCTATATGCGTCTTCCTGTGCCTGTTCCTGTATGCACCTCCCTGTGCTTATGTGTGCCTCCCTTTGCCTGTGTGCACCTCCCTGTGCTTATGTGCGTCTCACTAGCTGCGTTTCCATTACAAATATGCGCAAAAACTTTATCGATATTGTCTTAATGTCGAAAATCACAATTTTCGCAATTGCGGTGTTTCCATTACATTCGGCTAACTACATTAAAATCTCGTGTATTCTCGCGTGCTGTAAGTCATTAGGAGACATGGCGGTTATCAACATAACCCAGATTTACACTAAATGCATTCAAATTGCCACCACGGCACTAACGCTGATTATCAGTCATTAGGATATAAGCCACCAGCGGAGGAGGCCTACGTTTTGGTGGGGCAGAAACAATGACATAAAAATGACATATTTCACAGGAGTTTGTTGTAGGCCTATGCTTAAATCATGTCACAGCCATGTCAGTGGAATATTTCGTAGATCAGCCCAGTTGATTAGTTTCTAGAACTAGAATCTAGAATCTAGATTTCTTTCAGCAGTGTTCTCATCACGTTAAACCAGCAAAGCATAGCAACGTTGTTGCTATGGGTAAACAAAACTAGTTGAGCGGTTGCGTATGCACGCGTATGCAGCGTTTTTGAGAAAGTGTTGTCGGCGAGTTCACAGAGGAGCTGTGGATTCAATATTTTAGAATGACACGAGCCACTTTTAATGAAAAATAAAATATTTTTTTACATTATTCTCCCGGTACCACTTCCTGTCGACAGTCTTCTTCGTCGTTTTCGTTCCTCCTAACATCCGGTTGTTGGATCACGTGACTCGTCAGATGCGAAAAAAGTGTTTCCATTGCAGTTTTGCGAAATATACAAATTTCGATACGCTCGAAATACCACCTCACCCGAGCGCAGAAACTTTTTATCGAAAAACGTGAGTTTTTTCGAAATTTTTGTGTGTCCATTAAGCACATTTATTTTCGCAAATCTTAATTTGCGCAATTTTATGGTCAATGGAAACGCAGCTCCTGTGTCTATGTGCGTCGTCCTGGGCTTATGTGTGTCTCTTGTGTGTGTTTCCCTTTGTCTGTGCTTGTGTGCATCTCCCTGGGCTTGTGTGCGTCTGCATGTGTCTCTGTGCCTGTGTCTATGTGCATCTCCCTGTGCTTGTGTGCACTTCCCTGGGCTTGTGTTTTGCTCCCTGTGTCTATAGCTGCGTTTCCATTACAAATATGCGCAAAAACGTTGTCGATATTGTCTTAATGTCGAAAATCACAATTTTCGCAATTGCGGTGTTTCCATTACATTCGGCTAACTCAATTAAAATCTCGTGTATTCTCGCGTGCTTTAAGTCATTAGGAGACATCGCGGTTATCAACATAACCCAGATTTACACTAAATGCATTCAAATTGCCAGTTGCCACCACGGCACTAACGCCATCAGAGGAGGAGGCCTACGTTTTGGTGGGGCAGAAACATAAAATTAAAAATGACATATCAATCACAGGAGTTTGTTATAGGCCTATGCTTAAATCATGTCACAGCCATGTCAGTGGAATATTTCGTAGATCAGCCCAGTTGATTAATTTCTAGAACTAGAATCTAGAATCTAGATTTCTTTCAGCACCGTTCTCATCACGTTAAACCAGCAAAGCATAACAACGTTGCTATGGGTAAACAAAACTAGTTGAGCGGTTGCGTATGCAGCGTTTTTGAGAAAGTGTTGTCGGCGAGTTCACAGAGGAGCTGTGGATTCAACATTTTAGAATGACACGAGCCACTTTTAATGAATAAAAATATTTTTTTTTACATTATTCTCCCGGTGCCACTTCCTGTCGACAGTCTTCTTCGTCGGTTTCGTTCCTCCTAACATCCGGTTGTTGGATCACGTGACTCGTTAGATGCGAAAAAAGTGTTTCCATTGCAGTTTTGCGAAATATACAAATTTCGATACGCTCGAAATACCACCTCACCCAGGCGCAAAAACTTTTTATCGAAAAATGTGAGTTTTTTCGAAATGTGTGTGTTTCCATTCACCACATTTCTTTTCGCAACTCTTAATTTGCGCAATTTAATGGTCAATGGAAACGCAGCTTATGTGCGTCTCCCTGGGCTTGTGTGCGTCTCCCTGTGCCTGTGTCTGTGCTTGTGTGCGTCTCCCTGTGCTTGTGTGCACCTCCCTGTGTCTATGTGCGTCTCCCTGTGCTTATGTGCGCCTCCCTTTGCCTGTGTCTTTGTCTATGTGCGTCTCCCTGTGCTTGTGTGTGTCTCCCTGTGCTTGTGTGCGTCTCCCTGTGCTTGTGTGCGCCTCCCTTTGCCTGTGTCTGTGCTTGTGTGCGTCTCCCTGTGCTTGTGCGCGCCTCCCTGTGCTTGTGTGCGTCTCCTGCTTGCTGTCTCTCTCTCCAGCAGGGGAAATAAGGCCATTGTGCTGTAATTGGGCTTTTATACTCAGACACTTTGAATTGCAGCGCCATTATCTAAATGGCCCAATTAAAGGCCCATTATGGGTGCCGTCTTGCATGTGTACGAGCCTGTGTGTGTGTGTGTGTGTGCGTGTGTGTGTGTGTGTGTGTGTGTGTGTGTGTGTGTGTGTGTGTGTGTGTGTGTGTGTGTGTGTGTGTGTGTGTGTGTGTGTGTGTGTGTGTGTGTGTGTGTGTGTGTTGTATGTGTCTGTGTGTGTCTGTGTGTGTCTGTGTGTGTGTGTGTGTGTGTTAGATGCTTCCATGACACCATGAAGACTTGTAGACAGAAGGGTTTTAGGACCCCCTTTCTTTCGACATCATATATCTAAACAAATGTGAACATTGTTTATGGTTCTGTCTCAGAGAAGGTCATGCGATCTGACTCATGTGCTAAATAGAACGTCTGGCATCAAGGATTGTGTTCTGTGCCCAACGTGGTGTACTGTGCTCAGCTGAATGTCATATCTGCAATCAATATAATTTTTGGTGGGAGAGTCGATGCGCTAAAAGCTTACCTGAGTGGTACCATGTAAGCCGTCACTGAAATATAGTATTTATATATATATCTTTGTCCTCTCATCTCTCCTACACAACCCGTAGACATCCCTCGGCGTGGCGGTGTCACGTCGTATTGAAATGATGAATCGTTACGCAGGAGTAGAGACGATTCACGCCTGCCCTAGTGATGCCCAATTCTGCCCACCATGGGCATGGGGGCGGTCTCTGCCTCCAATGTGAGGAGTCTGGTGTCAGATGCAGTGACACATGAATGTGTGTATAGAAATCAGAGTGAGAACCAGATTTCTTTTATGTAAGGGGGAGACCAATTTTAAAAATCTCTGTCTTCTGCTAGTTCCTTTCAATCTCATTCTCTCTCTCTTTCTTTCTTTCTCTCTGTCTTGTTTCTTTTCTTTTTTAGACATTCTCTTCCTTATACTCTCTCTCGTCCTTTTACTCTCTCTCTCTTGCTTTATGTCTTTTTCACCCTGTTCTTCACAGGTGTACACACACACACACACACACACACACACACACACACACACACCCACACGGACACCCTTCCTCTGGTTTTCTCTGCCCATCCCCCATGCTCATCTCCATGCCCTGAGCCCATGTTTGACACCTGCTAACAAAGTCATCAGAGGCGGGCGGGCGGTGCTGTGCGGTGCGGTGTGGAGCGGAGCGCTGCGCGTGTTATTGTAGGGAGCAGATGGGGGAGAGGGAGCCACCTCTCAGTCCTGTAGGCACGCTCTCATCTCCCAGTGGGCTACACACACACACACACACACACACACACACACACACACAGACATACGCTCACACACACACACACACACACAGACATACGCTCACACATACATACACACTCACATACACGTTCATACTGTACACACATGCATACACAAACACACTTATATACACAATCACATAGACACTGCATACACATGTAAACAGACGCTCACGTAAACACTCATCCACAGAGGCACCTATAGATTCACACAGACACACAAACACACACATGAGATGAGGAGCTTAACCTGTGATCTGCACAGGAGGGAAGGATGGCAAAGGAGAGAGAGAGAGAGAGAGAGGGAGAGAGAGAGTGTGTGTGTGTGTGTATGTGTGTGTTTCTATGGAAACCCTTTTTCTCTTTCCTCCTTCCTCCTCCAGCATCTTTTCCCTGGAGACACCTGGGAAGGCCGCATCACGCCCTCAAAGCCTCAAAGTGTGGAGCGCGGCCCCCACACTTAATGAACCCCACACAGTGACACGGAGAGGGAGGGGAAGATGGATAGAGAGAGTGAGAGAGAGAGAGAGAGAGGGAGAGAAAGAGAAAGAGAGAGCGCTGTCTCTAATTATGGAGTAGGTCAGGGAGGTGGGTTGCACTTGCAGTTCATGAAATCCACGCTCTTGATAAGAGCCAGCGCTGGAGGAAGCAGAGTTGACAGCGTGTGGGGTTTTTCGTGGCCGTGATTGGGGGCTGTGGGATTGGAGGCAGGTGGGGGGTGGGGGGTGGGGGGTGGGGGGCGTTCCGGGCGAAGGGATGGTGGGGCCCTACGAGAGGAATCGTTCACCTGATCAGTCCACCCACCCCTCGCCACGCGTCAAGGAGAAAGCCAATGACCCCCCCCCCCCCCCCCCACACACACACACACACACACACACACACATAGAATGACTGGCCTCGCCCAGGGGTGTCTATTGCAGCCCAGCACTGCTGATTGACAGCCTGTCATCTCTAGCTCAGGCACCTGTCATAACTCGATCAAAGATGGCTGTCGTGCGCCAGGATCCCACCGTGAGTGTGTGTGTGTGTGTGTGTGTGTGTGTGGGTGGGTGAGGGTGTGTGTGTGTGTGTGCACATGATGTGCATGTTTATTTACGCGTGTGTGTATGTGTGTGTATGCGTGTGTGTTGTGCCTCCAGGCCTGGAGTTCCTAACACTTAAAGAGAAAAAAGCATCGATGCTTTCACACTCCACTGATGCGGAGCTCTTAGGTGTCACTTTGTCAAAGTGTGTGTGTGCTTGTGCTTGTGTGCGTGTGCGTGTCTTTGTGCGTGTCTTTGTGCGTGTGTGCGTGTGTGTGTGTGTTTGTGTGTGTGTGTGTGTGTGCGCGCATGTGCTCGTGCGTGCGTGTGTGAACAAGCCAGGCAAGGTTATAGCGGACAACGCAACAATGGAGCAGAGATCTCCAGCCTACATCGCACATCGCACAACAGACGCCAGGCTCTTCGTTTATGCCGAACAGACGGCTGGAAAATCTCAGCAACCCCCCCATCCCCCCCTTCATCACTCTTCTCTCCCCCCCCCCCTTCATCACTCTCTTTTTCTCCCCCTCCTTCATCACCCCCCCCCCCCCCATATCACTCTCCAGTGGCACCTCCCACCTCCTCTCCCTCACCTTTATTTACGTCGCGAGAGCGAGAGTGCTAAAGCAGCGGGGCTTTGACGGCCGACCAGAGAAGACACAAATGCCTCCTCCGACCATCTTCCTCTTCTTCCTCTTCCTCTTCCTCATCTTCCTCCTCCTCCTCCTCTTTTCATCCTCCTCTTCTTCATCCTCCCTCTGCCACTGCTTGTTTTCTGTGCGCTTGAAAACATGCACTTAAGTCCCCCTTCAGTTTGAGTTTCACTCCTACAAACTCTCAGCAGTTATATTGTAAACCAGTCCAACCTCTTGCTAGTGTTTGAATACCCAGTGCTTAGGAGTCGACGGAAGATGGACAGAATAATAATTTGTGTTTTTTATTATTATTCTTTTGTTGTTGTTGTGTTTGAGGCGAAGGTGCTTTGAGCTTTCTCTGTTGTTGCGGTGGTGGGATTGCTCTGAGCGTCGTGCCTTGTGCCTCATCCAAGCCCGAGCGCTCCAAAAAATGGCAGAGGGCTTGTTTACTGCGTGAGAGGATGTTGTAAGAGTTTAGCCAATAGATCGGCACACCGCCTGGCTGATTTGAGGTCTGGATAGTGTCACGGAGACTCAACGCACACACACACACACACACACACACACACACACACACACACGTGCATACACAAGCACACATACACAAACACACCATATTCCCAGTCCCACCCTGCAAAGCCCTGGAGGTGCACCTCTTGTTTTTCTAGTGGTCCGTCTAGGAGATGGCTGGGTTGTAATGTGTGTAGTGTAGTCGTGTGTGTGTGTGTGTGTGTGTCCATGTGTATGTGTGTGTCTGTGTCTGTCTGCATGTGCGTGTACGTGTGTGTGTGTGTGTGTCTGTCTGTCTGCATGTGCGTGTGTGTGTGTGTGTGTGTGTGTGTGTGTATGCGTTTGTATACGTGTGTGTACGTGTGTGTGTGTGTGTGTGTATAAGCGATAAGCCGCTGCTACTGTTGACCTTGAGCTGGTCGCCCCTTTCTGGTCTCTCCTTGGGGTGGGGCAGAGCTAGACGCGCTGGATGCATTAGAGAATTAAACAGTCCCCTCATCCCTCTCTCACACCCACACTCTATCTATCGCTCTCATCTCTCTCTCTCCCCCTCTCTCATTCTCTCTCTCCTTCTCCCTCTCTCCTCTCTCTCTCTCTCTCTCTCTCTCTCTCTCTCTCTCTCTCTCTCTCTCTCTCTCTCTCTCTCTCATATACACACACACACACACACACTCTCTCTCTCTCTCTCCCCCTCTCATTCTCTCTCTCTCCCCCTCTCATTCTCTCTCTCTCTCTCCCCCCCTCTCTCTCTCTCTCTCTCTCTCTCTCTCTCTCTCTCTCTCTCTCTCTCTCTCTCTCACACACACACACACACACACACACACACACACACACACACACACACACACACACACACACACACACACACACACACACACACACACTCTCTCTCTCTCTACCCCTCTCTCATTCTCTCTCTCCCCCCTCTCATTCTCTCCCTCCCTCTCCCCCTCTCATTCTCTCTCTCTACCCCTCTCTCATTCTCTCTCCCTCTTTCCCCCTCATTCTCTCTCTCCTTCTCCCTCTCTCTCTCTCTCTATCCCTCTCTCTCTCTCACACCATGGAGGACCACAACAGATGAGGAAGAGGAAGATGAAGAAGAGAGGATGGCCAGAGGATCTGGTCCTTCATCTGCCTTTGTCCTGCACTCCCACTTTATTGGCTTTTACACTCACAAGTGCCGTCACACACATGCCCCCTATCCTCAACACACTCTCACACACACACACACACACACACACACACTCATATTCACACAAACTCAGTCATCACTCATACACAGACAAATTCTCCCACACACACACACACACACACACACACACACACACACACACACACACACCACTCACACATTCTCTCAGACACACTCTCCCTCATGCACACACACACACACACACTCACGCACTCTCACACACACACACACACACACACACACCTGCTGGCCTGTCCTCCCCCCACTCTTCATGAGGTTAGCGGTGGCACGTCGAGACGTTTATTAAGGTGTCTGCGGGGCCCGTATGGGGTTGATGACAGAGTGTGGATGCATGGCTCCTCCTCAGCCTCCTTAATTGGCTGTTCCTAATGCCGGCCCTTCACACACACACACACACACACACACTCATAACACTCACCCCCAGCCCAGCCCGCTCCTCTCTCCTAGCCGTTGCCATAGGTTACGTGGGTAATTGCTCGGCGGGCACGGAGGAAGAGCACATCCATCACCGCGGCAACGTCGGCCGCCCTGCCGCGACGAGCCAATGATGAGCTGTCATCGCCGTCGATGTTGTTATTCATGGGGCCCCCGTCGCTCTCCTTTCGTTTTCTCACAGTCTCTTTCTCTCACAGACAGTTACAACACACACACACACACACTCAAAATCTGTTGCCCAGAGGGAATTTTTATCTGTGATGTCTGTTGGTTTTTGGGTTGTCTTCAGCTCCAGTGTCTCTCTGTTTGTATATGAGTTTTGGTGTGTGTGTGCGTGTGTGTGTGTGTGTGTGTGTGTGTGTGCGTGTGTGTGTGTGTGTGCACTATACGTTGGCATGTGTGCGTGACGCCAGTGTGAACGCCGATGTAAACACAGAGGGGGCCTGTCACAAGCGGTCACTGGTGGCCACGAGACGGCCCCTTCTCTGCCCCCAGGGCCCCCAGCGGAGGCCCCCTCACACACGAGGCAGGCGTGAGTAATCGGGCCTGTCATCCGCCGCGTCCGTGGAGACGAGACGAGACGAGCCTCCTCCCCTCTCCCGCCTCAGCTCAGCTCAGCGCTAATCACCGCGGCCCCCTCTCACATATTTATAAAGTTCACCCGTCGTCACCACGCACAGGTGTTGCCACAGGCTCGTTATTTACCCGCCTGACCTCATCGATGGATGGATAGATAGATATATAAATACTTTATTTATCTCCAGGGACATGTATGCCATCTCAAGGGAATTTTAGTAATTTGGTAATTTGTTTTGAGGGACATTTTGTCATTTTGAGGGAAAATTGTCATTTTCTGAGGGACATTTTAGGATTTATTTGGTAATTAGCCGTAAAGGGCAACAATGATTGTTATTTGTTAGCTTAGTCTGAAGCTTCATCTGTCTCTCACAGTTTTGGCTGTTGTGTTTGATGCCCAGGGTGTTTGAATGTTTCTGTTTTGGCAGTGTAGTGATGCATGTCTTAAGTATATCTGATTTTGCTGACCTTTTTTTTTTGTCTTTTCCACAGGATGGACAGCCTGACATCTTGTACACCTTCTGGAATTCGGTGACCGGAACGCTGTCGGTGGAGTTCCAAAAAGCCACCGCTGGTGAGTGCACCTTTCCCACACTGTACTGTACATCACTGAACTAATATAAGAAGTGCCGCCAAAATACCGTCTGTTTCTGGCGCCTCTTGCACTTTTAAACATGGCATCGTACATACAGTACAAAACTGATCGCATCTGGATCAAAATACATTTTGCGTGCCACTAGAGCGCTTACTAATGCTTATGCATTTATAGGAGGGCGAGGTGAAAGTGGGAGTATTGTGCAAACACATGGGAGAAGAAGTGTTGATTAGGTATTAGGTTACTTTCAGAAACAACAGAATCAGTATCAGAGCACCACATTTCCTTTATTGTATTATGCAAAAATGCAACCTTAACCTTTGTTCAAATGTCACATTTTCACGTTCACGTCACCCACTTCCCCATCTGCTAGACTAGGATATTAAGTCTGTCATGGTCCACATGCAGTAGGCCTATGCAGTTAAGGCCACAGACAAACTCTGTATTAGCGTTTTCTCTGTACTGTACCTCCAGCCCTGAGTTCTACACTGATACAAACCTTCAAGAACAATCTCCAGCCCACAAGAGACATAAACCAGCTAGTACTTATTTGAGTTCATCTGTAGCTTGTTTTGATTGTTGTAAGTATTTTAGTTAGGTCCGCTATACTGCCCTCCTTATCAGTCACTGTTTATGGGCTGTAGGCTCTAATAGGCAGTGTGTTTGCTTTTAGTATTAGGACAGCTTGAGCTGTGTGTGTGTGTGTGTGTGTGTGTGTGTGTGTGTGTGTGTGTGTGTGTGTGTGTGTGTGTGTGTGTGTGTGTGTGTGTGTGTGTGTGTGTGTGTGTGTGTGTGTGTGTGTGTGTGTGTGTGTGTGTGTGTGTGTGTCCCCTCTGCACACAGTCTGCATCTGGCTCGGCCACATCTCCTGTCGTCTTGGCGCCCTCGCTCCTGGCCCTAGCGGCTTCTGGAGTCAGCCGCGTCTGCTTTGATGTCTCCAGCGCTTGGACTCTGCAAACACACACACACGCACACACACACACACACACACACACACACACACACACTCTCCTCTTCTCTCTCCTGACAATAGCCTGGCCGCTGCTCTCATCTTGCCCAGCTCCTCCAGCTTCTCCACACATGTTTGTGCTCCAGCATCACTCCCTACTCTCTTGGCTAGGGACGGGTGTGTGTGTGTGGGGTGGTTGGGGATGTGTATGTCGTGTGTATGTCGCCTCTTCCCTGTAGTTTCCCTGTTGCTATTTGGAGGTGAGGAGGAGGATGTGTTGGATGCTTTTTTTTTTTACATGTCTGTGAATTTGTGTGTGTGCGCACACATGTTTACTTTCACTAGCCTTATGGAGCCAATATTTCTCCCTGCATGTAAACACACTGTCTATGTTGCTTGCCTTTTTTCTCTAGAGTGTGTGTGTGTGTGTGTGTGCGCGCGCGCATGTTATTATTTTTAATAACCAGGCATCTCATATTTCTGCTGTTCTCTTGAGCCCTCAGAGAAACCAGCATGATTATCAGAGCAAAAATGTAGAAAGAAAATGGACACCAAAGCTAGAAAAAGGTCACCCACTGACACCAGAATACTGCATGAATACAGCCATGATGGTTTTTCTTTTGGTCTTTTAAACGGTTTACTCTCTAATTGCTGTTTGTCAATTTGATCAACAATGGTTCTCAGTGACAAAAAAAAAAAAACGAAATGTGTTATTATTTGTATTTATATGTATTTGTTTAGCAGACACTTTTATCCAAAGCGACTTGCATGCGTATTACAAAGGCCATTTTCCTCAGGGCAGCTTGGGGTTCAGTGCCTTGCACAAGGGCACAGTAGTGGAGGCATTCAAACCCACATTTTCACAGGCTACAGCATGCTAGCCCAGCTCCCTAGCGACTACGCCAACATTAGTATTATCAGAGAGGGTTAAAGCAGAGCGAGAGGCGCAAACGTTCGATCATTTCCGCGTTCTGTCTCCGCAATGGGGAGGGGGGCGAAATCCCCCTTTACGCAGACCTGTTAACATTCGAACTGAACTGCTTGCCAATCTGACAGAGATCGATATCCCACTATGACGTCTTTGCGACACGCCTCTTTAAGCAGACAGGAACTGTTCGAATTTTTCTTCCATAGAGATGCAGTATGTTGCTCTATCTTGTCAGTAATTAAGGATCTTTGGTATTGTGTTATGTATGTATGGGAACTTTGGAAGAGAGGTGCAAACGCACGCCAAAATCGAGGTGCAGGCAACTGTTATAAGATTATGGAGAGAGAGAGAGAGAGAGAGAGAGATGCCGCACACTCCGAGTTATAAGTCAATTATTTATTATTAAAGCGGTAACGTTTCGGCCTACGGCCTTCTTCAGATCGCATACAAAGATAGATTCAACTCTCAATTTATGTATGTATGGGAACTGTCAGCAGTCTAGACTATGTAAAAGGACTATGGTGCTGTCGTGATCTAAAGCAGGTTTAGCACTACACCTAGTTTCGTGTGTGACCCCCAGAAAGGTCAAGTTGATTTCGTGTCCCTCTTTCTGTGGCACCAAGAAAAGACAACAATCAACATGTGCGGGTGAAAGTTGATCAGTGCAGGCTCATTAAAGGAACAAATGACCACTCAGTGGACCTTCATCAAACCGCCACCTCCCCCTCCAGCCTCGCCGGCCCTCCTCGCTCAGCAAATCAATTTAGCACAGCATTGAAATCAGCATCCGCCAGTGCACACACACACACACACACACACACACATGCACACACACACACGCACGCACACACACACACACATGCGCACACACGCACACACCCCTCCCTTAAACGGGATTCTCCGCCCACATACACATGCATCGATCTGGGCCTGTTGTTATCGCAAGTTAATAACGGTCTTCAATTCACTTTCCCTGGTCAATAGAAAGTAATCAAGAGAGGCCCTGCTTTACTACCTGTCAAGTTCTGCTTGTTTTGGGGATATATTTTTGATAAAAAATATCAAATATGTGTGCTTTATCAAACTCCCTACCCTCCTTTCTTTGGGTGTTTATTTTTCACCTAGCCCACCATGTGCTGCTGAAAGACAGCATAAAAAGTTTTATGAGTCTAATCATAGCTGCAGATTAGCAGATTAGGTTGTAAATGCCATAGAAAATCATTTTGTCACGCTGTGTCTACCAGAAGCATCCTCACAAATTAGGGGGGGAAAGCAGAATTAGCCACACACATGCAATACGTCATGAATCTCATGACTTATGGCACAAGTGGTTACAACTCCACACACATGCAATACGTCATGAATCTCATGACTTATAGCACAAGTGGTTACAACTCCACACACATGCAATACGTCACGAATCTCATGACTTATAGCACAAGTGGTTGCAACTCGTGTCATAATAATAATTGATAAGGATACTAGTGCAAACTAGTAGACAATTGAACTCATGTTTCATTTAAGTTCAGTTTACAGTTTGATGCAATTTTAGATAAGCTGCTTTAATAAGGCATAACTGTACGGTACTGTATCGTACCATTTTGCGTTGGTACAGCCTTTTGATGCATGTTTATGCTTATAGCTCTTAGCAGACACTTTTGTCTGAAGTGGCTGGCAATGACTTCAATAAATATTACATTACAAGCGAAGCAGCGAGGACGGAAGGTGCCTGTTTGAAAGCCCTGTGAAATGGTCATGAAGCGCTCTGCTCAGATGGTGCTGTTGTCTCTTCCTGCTTTGCTGCTTTCTCCGGTTAATTAGGCTACCAGCTTTGAGTAGAGCCCACGTCAACGGGGCATACGCACACTTGTTATTGAAGCCTCTCTGTAGCACACAAAGACCGCTTTGTTACTGGTTTTCTGTCGCTGCTTTGATTTATTGATGTGTATGAAATTATTTTAAATTTAAAGTAAATATGTTAATATAGTCTGAATTTAATACTAATACTAATATAATATAATATAATATAGTATAATATGATAATACTAATGCTAATGCTAATACCAATACTAGTAATAAACTAAATATAATTTAGCATAATAATAGCAATAGCCATAAACATATGCACACTGTGACAATGGAGGAATTAATGAGTTAGTTAGAGTCTCAAGATGCTTTTTGAAGATCCCAAAGCTATCGCTGGAATGAAGAGCATTAGGTAAATTATTCCACCACCGAAGAATCTCAGAAGAAAAGATTCTTCACTTTGACCTTTGGCCTCGGTATGTAGCTGAAAGCCCTTCCTTATTATGCATGACATATTATTGTGTGATAATACTTCTCTCAGCTCTGTGTAGCCTCATTACTGGCACTATGATGGCTCGTCTGTAACCATGGTGGTCATGTTTAAAGACGCCGACTGCCATTCTTTACCATAACTCGTTGTTCATGCATCAGATGTCCAGTCTATAGGCCTAGCTCAGCCCAAAGTGGGGCTGTTTGCTGGGGACTCTTGTTATTCCATGCTTTGGGTCCCAAGCCTCAGTAGCATCGCATCAGTATTCCATGGTGGTGGCATTCTCCCTCGTCTCATACTCACACACACACACACACACACATTCGGCATGACAGAAATAAGTCCACATTTACATTTTCATTTGCTTCCAGATGGCTGATCCTGCTTCAGCAAGACGCCCGGTGGCAACAGCTCATTTAACGTCCAAAGAATCCCTTTAAAATGGGCATTAAACACCAGACCTGTTCAATTATGCATGCACCAATTCAACTGCACAAAACAGCTCTCCAAAAAAAAAAAAGAAGAAAACTCTATACAACAGGCTGCATAAGATCCATAATGAGTGATTAATCAGTCATAAAGTTAAGTCATTATCATATTAATGATGCCGTATTTTCAGAAGCGTTTCCACCTGTGACTGTCTTTCATCCCTTTGTGTTCTGTCAGGGAGGGAAAATCTCTTCCCTTTCTGTTTCTCCTTGTCGTATTCGCCGGCATTGTCTGGGGACTCTTGGATAATGGAAATCAAGATTTTCAAGCTCGTTGGAGCACAAAGAGTGGATTTGTTCCCCTGAGTAACTATAACACATAGGCATAGGCTTACCACCCCCCAGCCCCCTCTCCCTCCTCTTTATATTTCTGTAGTCTGAACAGCAAGAATTAGGATACAGGAACTGCAGGTCTTGTATTATTTGTAGGTTGCTCATGTTTTTTTCTCTCTTTTTTTAAAACATTTCTGCTGCACAGGGAACTACAGTCAGGGAGTCACGCCTTAAAATGTGTGTGTGTGTGTGTGTGTGTGTGTGTGTGTGTGTGTGTCCACTGTGTGTCCACTGTGTGCTGATGTAGAGCAGGACTTTGTTAGATGTCAGGTTCACTGGTCACAAGTCTGGAGGGACTGACAAAAGGCTTCTTAATCATTCATGGGTGACACAAAGGATGTTTCATCTTTTGGCCGAGGACATAAACCAGAGCGCCACGTGTGCGCCATGCCTTCTTCACATTTCTCGACTTCCTTTCCTCTTCTCTCCTGAAGATTGGTACCATCTCATCTGTGTGTGTGTGTGCGTGTGTGCGTGTGTGCGTGTGTGCGTGTGTGTGCGTGTGTGCGTGTACGTGTGTGTGTGTGTGTGTGTGTGTGTGTGTGTGTGTGTGTGTGTGCGTGTGTGTGTGTGTCCGCTCCGCAGACTCTACCTTCCTGAAGCAGGCGCTAGAGGGCGAGTACCCGAAGTTACTGCGGCTGTACAACGAGCTGTGGAAGCGGCTGCAGCAGTACAGCTCCAACATCCAGGGGGCGCTCTCCACCCAGGGAGGGCTGGACCTGCCCATGGACCTGCCCACCTCGGAGACCGACTCCAAGGACCTCTTCACCCAGACCAAGCAGGACTACGAGTGAGTGCTCCCGCCTCTCCGCTCCCACCTATGTGAATGTCCTCATACAGGCTGGGGATGCCGAGTTCTATTTTATGGACATTTTCCATCTTAACTTTATAAGATTTAATAAAACATAATCGAAATTGCTCCTATAATTTAAATGCAATGGCCTCGTAACCTGCCTGGGTGTTCCCGCAGTTAATAAACGGCGTTGTAAAAAGACTCCATCAGCTTGTCAATGGCGTATCTCAGGCGTAAAACTACAGCGCTGGGGATCCCTGTCGGGCTTGATCTGTTCCCTTAAAGCACAATCATCGGCGAGTGCCAAGTGCTAAGTGTCTGCGGAAGCTCATTTAGCTCACCATCGCCGGGAAACACAAACACCGGCGCATCCCCAGTTTGCCGAAGAGGTCTGTGGCGACAGAAGAGACATCTCCGAGAATCTCAATTGAGTGCTTCATTTTCCGCCTCGCCACTCAAATCTCTACCACTTCCCCTCTTCACACTCACACACACACGCACGCACGCACACACCCTGAAAAACTCATTGAGATGTTTTAACGCAGCAGGCAACTGGCAATTAAGGCCCCATGCCACCAGCGGCCCTCATCATAAACTGTCAAAAGTGGTTTTGTGCGCAGAATGGCAATCGAGTTTGGCAAGCAGCAAGGGGTGTAAGGCAACCCTGCTTTACAGCAAGCACGTCCTGAAAGTGCCCCCCCCCCCTCACACACACACACACACACACACATACACACCCCAGCACCCCCAACAAAAAATAGTGCGGAGTAAGCAGACTTTTAAAGGGACTCGGGTGTTGGATTGAACCCAGTTGTGGAGTTGTAGTTGAGGTGAAGGTGATTCACTTGGCACAAAGCGCCATATTTGGCACGTTCGGCCGACAAATGCGACAATCGAATGAAGGGTTGACCGCGGGAAAGCGAGACTGATGGAGAACGTGGAGGAGAGGAGAAATGAGAGTGACCAGAAATGAGTGACCAGAAATGACCGCGCAGTGCGGCGCGGCTTGATGACAGCGTGACCCCTCTGGTCTGCTCTTTTGTGAGAGAGCCGCGGTGGATTTCTCGAGCCGGAGCTCAGCCGAAGAAAAGCCTCTTATGATCCGCACTGTTGTCATCCGGCGCTGTCTCTGCCTCCGGTCACCTTCAGGTCAGAGGAATGCGTGTCCAATGTAATGCGTGGCTATTTTGACCGGCTCAAAAAACGGCTTCTTTGAGGTAGATGCTGGTGAGAGCATCACGTGAGTCTCTACGTCCACCCACATAGCCATGGAGCCCAAGAGAATGACATCTGAGGAGCCCTGTGGGCCCTGACAGCACCTACTCACCCACGCACACCTCCACCTCCATCCCACCTGCCACCTCTCCCCCCCGAGCTATCGCCAAGTAGATCACCTGCCATGTCATTATCTCGTCCCTGAGTTTCTGACCTCGAGCCAAAGCGTCTCTCCCGCCGGATCGGTCTAATTGTGAGGCTCCTGCTTGATGCTTCCTCCCGTATCTTGTAACCGTATCCTCCTCTTCCTCGCTGGTCCATTCGCTCGTCCACTCTCTCGGTCTCTAATGACCGCTGCGCGCGCTCTTCCTCTTCCTGTCTCCCTCTCTGGTGCTTCCTCTCTTTCTTCCTCTCTCACCCCCTCGCTCTTTCAGTCTTTCAGTCTCTTTCTTTCTGTGTCCACCTCTCTCCCTCTCCCTCTCCCTCTCCCTCTCTCTCTCTCTCTCTCTCTCTCCCTCTCCCTCTCCCTCTCTCTCTCTCTCTCTCCCTCTCCCTCTCCCTCTCCCTCTCCCTCTCCCTCTCCCTCTGTCTCTCTCTCTCTCTCTCTCTCTCTCTCTCTCTCTTTCTCTCTACCTCCTGGCTCTCTTGTTCTTCTTTTTCCTCTCCGTGTTTGGATGACCCTTTCGGGTCAGCGGGTCTTGAGTCCATAGTGAGGGGGTGTGCGGTGCGGAGCGCTGATGTGTTGTGATGTGCTACAGGGCGGCTCTGTGCTGGGAGGACAGGGCACCGGCACTGGCTGTCCACGGACTCACTGCTTCAGTCAGTTGAAAAGACCCTGTGAGGCTCTTTTCATCTGAAGGCTGCTGAGGGTTCACAGACAACACACACACACACACACACACACACACACACACACACACACACACACACACACACACACAGACACACCGACAGAGACGGTGAGGAATGAGAAAAATTCTGTGTGTGACAATGAAAAAGCAAAGTGAGCCAAGGTAGAGGAAGGAAATGCCAATGCTGGTTGAAAGAGGGAGACACTCTGGAGAAAGAATGATTTGAAGAAGGGATGAACAGAGCCGACAGTGGATGGATGGAAGAGGCGAGGCAGGGTTGAAACGGAGCTCTCTAAATCTGAGCCCTTTCCCCACCTCTGCGGCTAAAAGCATTAATGCGACCCAAGACGCCAAGCTCCCCAATTAGCACCGCGTCTCTTGGCCACGACTTTCATCATCTCACCACGGCTAACAATCGAAGCGTGCCACGCCTGGATATCTCCCCCTTCGCATGATAAAATGGAGGCAGCGGCAGCTCGGAGAAGAGCCCGAGGCTCTACCGCAGACTTTCTGTGTTTGTGAGCGTAATGCGGGGAGACGGCCGGGGTGGGGTGGTGGGTGGGTTTTGGGTGGTGGTGGACAGGGGAGGAGGGACTGGGGCAAATTCAGTGCCCCTCGGGCAGCTTCTAATTGTAGCTAAGTGAGGAAAAGAGACAGACTCGCTTGAACCATGAGCCTGGGTGCATTAGGGCTCTAATGAGAGACTGGAGACGAGCGCGCCAAAGTACGGCACAGCGTCGCGCCGCACGACACACAAGCACATTTGTGTAATCACATCACGCAGAGTCGGGTCATCTGAGGAGGGCTAATCATCTCGTCAGAAGCAGAAGAGACACGGACACGTATTCATCCGGGTGTTTTGTCGATAAATATTCATCCCGAATGGCGACTGAATTTTTGATGTCTTCTGGAGCGTTGTTCGCGTGGGCCTACCACTAAAAAAAAGCTCGGCTGCGCACGGCGTCACGTGTACAGTTAGCGCATGATTATTTTTCGTGCCACTGTTGATTTGTCTGTGCCCCGTCATTCCTGTAGCCAACATCTGTCATCTGTTATGAACGCTGCATTTCATCTCGGACGTCTGGACAAACACACACACACACACACACACACACACAGACGTCTGGACGTGTGCTCATTTATTCCTGTTTTTGTCCCTTGTCCAGCCCCGAGAAGGCCCTGAAGGACTCTCTGCAGCCGTACGAGGCCGCCTACCTTTCCAAGTCCCTGTCGCGTCTCTTTGACCCCATCAACCTGGTCTTCCCGCAGGGGGGCCGCAACCCCCCCTCCAACGACGAGCTGGACAGCATCATCAAGACCATAGCCAGGTGAGCGGCTACTCTTGTCCCTCTTCCTGGACCCAACCTGAAGCATGAGGGATCAAATAACTCATTGACTTGACTATGATTATGTCTATCTATTTTATGTCTTATCTATTTATATTTCTAGCACCCTCCGTGTAATGTTTAGTTGGCTGTTTTATCCCTTCAGTGAGTGTGGCCTTCATAGTGTTGTTTTTGTCGTCAGTTCATGATATATTTCCTACTCATGGCTGCTACTGTTTTGCCCCCTTTCAGTGAGCTGAACGTGGCCTCTGTGGATCCTAGTCTGACCGTGGCTGTGGCCAAGAACTCCGCCAAGACGGTGCAGCTCTTCTGTGTGAAGTGCGAGCAGCTGGTGAGTACGGCGTATGCCGGGTGTCGTGTGTGTGTGTGTGTGTGTGTGTGTGCACGCGTGTGCGCGTGTGCGCGTGTGCGCGTGTGCGTGTGTGTGTGTGTGTGTGTGTGTGTGTGTGTGTGTGTGTGTGTGTGTGTGTGTGTGTGTGTGTGTGTGTGCGCGTGCTTGTGTGTGTGGCGTGGCTCTTCACCTCTCATCCACGTCATCCAGCTTTCATCCAGCACCGCTCATTTTCATGCTCACTGTGGTCATGCTCATGTTCAGCTCAGTCCTCCTCAGAATTCGAAACTCAAAAGCTCCAAGTACAAAATAAAATATTATGGACGATGATTTTACCAGTGCATTTTAGTAATGTCATTGGGGAAGCATGAGTTTACACAATGCACTCCTCTCAATTATGTCATCTTGCCCATTTGAAAGGCATGATGAATCTTCAAACTTTGTTCTGTTAAGAGAGGCTGACTTGGTGCCATGATCTGCCCTGCCAAGTGGATGTGTGTGTGGGGTGGTGTTGTAAAAGTGCCGTCTGTGCGTGTGACACTTAAGTGTGAATGAATTTGCCCCAAGGCTCACTCCACCTGCTGTGAACGGGAAGAACAGGCAGAGTCATCGCTACTGCCACCGCCACCACCGCCACCACCGCCACCATCGCCACCACCGCCGCCGCCGTGCCCTCAGCAGATGGCCTGGCACAGCTGCCCTTGTGAAGGCTCACGGAGCCACACTGGCACTGGGTTTAGAGTTACCACCGTGCGGTGCCGCTCGTTAACGTCCCGGGACGCCAGTCCGTTTGCTATTCTCATCCCCATCCCGTAGACGCTAACGGATCGGGCTCCATGGCATCGGAGCCTGTTTCCGATTACACACGCGCGCGCTCTTAGACGAAGTGGGTCAGCCGGCAATGCGTCACACACGACGTCGGTGTTCGAGCCGCGATCCGAAATCAATAAACACGGCGCTCCATGTCCCTGAACCTGATCCAGCTCTGGCTCGTAGTTCACTGAGGTCATCCCAATGTTCTCTCTCCAATGCTTTTGTCCTCGGAGGAAAACACTATACCTGCCTTCTGGCCCAGTTATGTGACTTCTGAGGGAAGTGGTCAGTGGAAATATCCAACTGGCAGCCAACAGGATGTATATTATTTCTCTTTGGCAATGAGACAATCATTACGTACTGTACATACGACATGGATAAGTCACTTTGGATAAGAACGTCCGCTAGATTAATAAATGTAACGTAAACAGAACATACTGCCCTAGTGCAATGCTCTCGGTCACAGCTCTTATGCGATCAGATGACGTGTGTTGAAGATAGAGGACCAGTAATCAGGCATTTTGCCCTCCCACCCTCCCTCTCATAGACCATCACCACCCTCCCATCCGTAGACCATCAGCACCCTGCTGTCTTAGCCATGTCCATTTTCATTTGAATTAGGAGATGGGAGTTTTCAGGAGCACTCCACTTTACAGATCGGTAAGAAGAGGTACTTGGATGTTAATAAGTGGGTGAAATCATGGTCGCTCCCAATCTGTAAAGTAAAGTGTTGCCGAGTTGTCTATCCCTCTCTTGACCCAAAGCTGACCCCAGGTTGCCCTCTTTAGACGCCCTCATTGATCCCAACAGGCTGGGCCCGCTGAAGGTAAATCCGTGGCTCGCCTGATTGCCCCCGTTTTGGTGTAATCAGGGTGTGATTGGATTATACTTATCTCGGGGTGTGGAGGCCACGGCTGATTGAGGAGCGGCTGGCTCCCGCCCTTCACCCTGTGCGGACATCGATTTGGAGCGCGGGCCTCCGTTTCTCGCTTCAGCCGACCCCAGATGCGGTATCGACTCGCCCGAGCGGGAGGCCACATCCCCATGGGGAAGGAGGGCGTGTGGCGTGTGGGGGGTGGGGGGGGGTGGAGTGGAGTGAACGGGCGGGGCTGGACGTCCCTGCCGTGGTATTCTCTGGGGCACTACCCCGGGGTCCCCATCGCTGCAACAGGGAGATGAAAGACTTGGGCTGTGTTCCAATTCGCATACTTCTGTACTTACAATGGCCGCATTTCCCAAAATTGTCAAGAAGCTCTTAAGTGCTAAGAACTTCTTAGGAGCGTTGTAAGAATGTTCTAAGAACGCTCCTAAGAAGTTCTTAGGACTTAAGAGCTTCTTAACGATTTTGGGAAACCCGGCCAATACCTAGTGTGAGTGCACAAGTTTTATATAAGTGCATATGCAAACTGGAACACAGGGTTGGCCTTTGTGTTAGCGCCATCAGAGTTTAGCACTAAAGCCACTGGAGTCACAAAAGTTTGTGTACTTCCTCTGAGTCTTGCGTGAGTAAAGGAAAAGTTAGGCAAGAAGAGCAGCAAACACCCCCAAAAGTGAACTAAACCATTGGAACGCTTTTAAAAAGGGTACTTTTAAGCTCTATTAAATCTAGTTAATAATGTGAAAACAGAACGAGAATGCGTGGTGTTGCTGAAAGGCAACAGGTGTTCTGAAAGCTGACGTGGTCCATTAAAGCTAGTAGTCGATGGGCTTTTGGCTTTTTGTTGCGAGGGCTGCAGATTGCAGCCCAGTTTTGAATGGCACCTGCTTATTGCTCTCCTCTCTTATCTGGCCGAGTGCAACGTGAAATGGGCCCGGGCTTTTTTAACCCCGCGCCGCTCGGCCCTCACGCTGGGAACATAATTCCTGCTTTTTAAAAAAATCCGCCGCAATCGGCGGGGGGCCCCACGCTGCGCAAATGGCCGGAGCGCTGTGTTCTTCTGGAGCGGCGCGGCCCCCGCGGTTAGAGTGTCCGTCTCTCGCACACCCCCCTCTGGTTCCATTCCCCGCTCCTCTCCCCCCAGGACACTTCCCATGATGCATCTCTGCTTCGGTGGTCATTAAGTAAACTACACGGGGAGGTGATTGAATAATGCCACTCCATATTTTTTTAAACAAACCCACACAATGCTTTCTTCTCGTCTTCCTCGAAAAGCTGATGGGAGATGGAGTTTTTCATTAAGCCGTTGTAAACCAGGGTTATAGAACAGTGCTGTCTCCTTTCCTCCACCTTGACGGTTTCCCCCGTAGGCCGCTGGGCCTGTCTCCCGTGCCTCCAGCACGCGGGGCAGATCAGAGAGGCGAGCCCTCTGGTGGGTTGGCTGTCTCAGCCCAGCCAGACTCCTCTCATTAGATCACACAGGAGCCAGGAGTTCCAGCACAGACCTGACAGTGGACACACACACCAGCTGTGTGGCGGGCGGCAGCCTCTTTCTGTCTCTTCTCCTCCTCTACCTTTCTGTTAGGCCCTCTTTCTCTTTCTCTCTCTCTTTCTGTCAGTCTAGCGCTCTCTTCCCCATTATTCTTCTCTCTCTCTTCTCTCTCTTTCTTCTCTTTCTCTCTCATTCTTTCTTTCGGTCCATCTCTCTGTCTCATTTTCACAGCCGGTCTCTTTCCTCTCCCGCCTTCTTCCTGCCCTCTCGCTGTCTAACTCTCTCTCATATCACTCCTTTTTCCCTGTCCTCTCCCTCTCTCTCTCTCTCTCTCTCTCTCTCTCTCTCTCTCTCTCTCTCTAACTCTCTCTCATATCACTCCTTTCTCCCTGTCCTCTCCCTCTCTCTCTCTCTCTCTCTCTCTCTCTCTCTCTCCCTCTCTCTCTCTCTCTCTCTCTCTCTCTCTCTCTCTCTCTCTCTCTCTCTCTCTCTCTCTCTCTCTGGTGACTCGTCCTCGTTAGGCGGCGGGTGCATCCCCCTTTGGCCCACTGTGCTGTGCTAGTTAAATATAAACCCAGGTGTGAAGGAGCACACACTCTGAAGACCTTAGCAACCCCCCACCCCCCACCACACACACACACGCACGTGCACACACACACACACGCACACACACACCCTCCCCACTAACACGTACACATGTACATACATACACACACCCTTCACTGCACTCCTGTACACCTGCTGCCTCCTGCTGATAATTAACTGTTGCTGTGCCATTTTTAGTCCGTTGCCATGACGCCCCGTGGTGGTGTTTTTTTTTTTTTTCTTCTTCTTCTTTTCTGTGTGCATTCCGTCTCTCCTCTGCCATGCCTTTGTTTGTTTGCTTCTCTAGCCTCCAAATGTT